>NW_012147952.1:3304404-3304669 GCF_000956105.1 Propithecus coquereli
ATTGTTACATTTACTTTCAGGAAGCCTAAACTAATTACTACTTTCAACTACTGAGCACAAGTCTTTTTTTGTCATAGGCCTTCACCAACAATAGATAGTAATAAACTTTTAAATATGCCAATTTGAGAGGTAAAATATAATAGCCGATAGCTTATTATTAAAGTTTGCCTTTATTTGATTAAAGATGATATTGAACATCTTGCTATATATTTATTAGCCATTGCCAGTTTTTGTGCATCTGTATATACTTTTTGTCCATTTTTAA
>NW_012147952.1:3306739-3308462 GCF_000956105.1 Propithecus coquereli
TCATTTCCCCACATTTAGATTAGTTTTAGTACTAATGATGTTTAAATTTCCTGATGATATATATTTTCAAACATTCCTTAAGTTAATGTTTGCAATTTATTTTTTCCCCTCTAATTTGAATTTTTCCTTCAGATTTGATTTTTAATTTGCTAATATATTGGAGTTTTGCAATTTGCATGACATTGTTCGGTCAGGGTGGTAGTCTGCCCTAGGCTCTTGGTGTGCTCTTCTCCGAAGAAGGACCAGACACACCAAAGTGTCAAATCCAGACTATTATCTGGTCCTCTGATTCCTTGCTTGGAAAAATCACCAGCAGGGTCAATACGATGGAGTAACCTCAGGCAGGAAGTAGTTTCACACAAGCAGCTCTTTATTGTATAATAAAATGGGTCTGTCTCCGAGAGATGAGACAGACAGACTGACTGACCTACTCTCTTTCCGACTTCTTGGATTGTTTCCTTTTATTAGCCCAGTCTGGGGAGGGACTCTCTGGAGGTGTGGGATGTTATCAAATGATCAACAGGTGTCCAAAGAATTCCATCTGCATATAGGAGCTCCCTCTCCAAAAGCTCACCTGGGGGTGGTGAGCACAATGCAGATTTAAGCTAATGGCATAACAATTACTGTGAGGTTACTCTAGGTCACTTTCTAAATCCTATCATTCCTGGGCTGGGGAATTCCCAGATTGATAAAGCATTCTGTCCTTCCGGGATGTAGTGGTTGCTTGGGATAGAATTAAGGGTGGGACAGGGAGTACCCGCCCTTATCCTTCTTCCCAGGTGGGGCAATTGAACAATTGCTCGAAATAGCACCAAAGCAGGGAACCCTTGTCCGGAGAAGAGCCAGAGATCCTAACTATCTACCTAACAGTTTTCTCTAAATATTCATTCCATACAATCCTCTTCACAACCAACTCTACTTTTTACCCCTTAGCTCTAGTTCCTCCTCTGAAAAAAAAAAAAAAACAACAAGGTGAAAACAGTGCTTTTCCATACATGGCTACATTGTTTTAGTCCTGTGTTGGTTAGCGGAGCCTACATTAAAGTGAAATTGAAACTTTGGAGATTTTTTTTTTTTCCCTACTGGGTTGAATTAAAAAAAAAAGTAATAACCCCAAACACAGAGTCATCTCCCTCTGCCCACCCCGCATTTGGTGACACGGAGAGAGTAAAATTTTAAGACTTAAAAAGGACCACACATTTCCTGCAGAGACTGGAGTGTAGGATTGAAACTGTGAGGTTGCACATTAACTTATTTCAACAAATGTTTCATGCATCTCTCTCAAGTGCTGGCTTCTTGTGTGAGTTGGGTTCCAGAACAAAAACTCTGCATGTGAAGTCCCCAGCAGGTCCCCTTTGCTGAACTGCTCCCCTCAGGCCACCACCACGGGCTGGGACTATGTAGAGCTTGCTCACCACAGCAGAGGTTTGAAGAGTATATACCAAGTTCAAACTATGAATGTAATTCACATATGTTTATTCTGTAGAAATATTGGCATTATACTCAGGTTCGAGTACCTTACTGATTACATAGTTTTCAGTTTATTTTATTGCATAAAAGTTTTAAATACTTATTATTTGCAGTAGAAAATTTAGAAATTTTCATTATAATTTTCAATGGACACCTACGTGTTGTTAAAGAACCCAAAAATTTGTTTTCTTAATATGGGCACTCTTTAGTCAGGGGAATTGAGAAGAATGAACCATTACATAAACACCAAGAA
>NW_012147952.1:3312617-3313622 GCF_000956105.1 Propithecus coquereli
ATGAGAGAAGTGTGTATATATTACACATTTGACATATATAGGAATACTATTGATAGCTTGTCTACTGGTCTTATTTCTATAATCTTTCTAAACACATTTATTAATTTTCATAGTTTTTGGAAATTCTTTGTGATTTTCTCCATAATCATGTAGCTTGTGAATAGAATAGTTTTATTTCCAATTTGTTGGCCTTTTATTTCTTTTTCTTGTCTTATTGGCATTGGCTAGTTCTTACAGTACAATGTTGTAAAAAGAAAATAAAATTTAAGAACCTTCCAAATTTATTATGCCAAGGAGAACAGTTAAGCTCTGAAAACTGAGTCACATAAAACGTCTTTTTTTCTTCTCTGGTGCATGACCATTGCTTACTCGCCTTTGTGTCGAGATGTTGTACATTAACCAGACTCCCTATTCTTCATGCAAGCCTAGACTAAATGACACTGAAGATAGAGACCTTTCTGATTGTTAACTCTTTACAGTTGAATGTTAAGCAACCCCCTTAGAGTATAATCGATAGTAGCCAGTCAAATTTGTATGTTAGCCTTGTATGGAAAATGTAATTCTGTTCAACACTCCATTTTTGCCTGTTTAAACACATCCTCATTTTTACCCACATGGGCAACACCAATCACCATTATTTGGTGGACAGCCGCCCTTACACTTTGAGCTTGAATAAACTCTTTTAACTGGACCCTGAGCATTTGATTATTTTAGGTTGACAATGTTGAATGTAATTGGTGAGAACAGAATCTTTGCCTTGTTCCTGATGTCAGGGAGAAAGTATAGTCTTCCGCCATTAAGTACGTTGCAGCGGAGAGTTTCGTAGATGACCTTTGTCATGTTAAAGTTACCTTTTGTTCCTAGTTTACAGGGAAATCTTTTGTTTTAAATCAGCCAAAGATGTTGGATTTTGTCAAATGCTGTTTTCTGTAACAATTGAGATGGTCATATGATCATCTTAGTTAGTAAATATAGTTAATTATATTGACCAATTTGATTTTTTTG
>NW_012147952.1:3313672-3315210 GCF_000956105.1 Propithecus coquereli
GGCCACTCACTTGAGACATAAAGCAGCTGGGTCTTAGAAAGTTTGGTGGCCTGGGAATTTTAAATGATAAACAGCTACACAGAGCTTTAAAATAAATAAGATGCATCTTAAATTAGCCTTGAAATATTTAAGTGAATGGACTCTGAAAATCTCTCTGATTAGGCTTGACAAGGTCTTGGGAAATTGATTTCAGTCCAAAAGAGAAAAGTACTACAAGGTTGGGTCACTCGAGACTCTGGTTTATTGGCCTGTGTAAATAGAGAACTTTGTAAAAAGTGAATTTTTTTGTGTGACTAAATTGAAAGATTTGTAAGACAATGATATTGGTATTTTCATATATATGCAAAAATGTTATAAGAGGAGTGCAGGGTTTCTAGTATGCACCACCCTGGTACAATGTCTAACATGTACAACAGAAATACTTCTGGGTATGATTAAGACCTGACAAAATATTGGTTGTAATTCATGTTGTTTTTTCTACCATTAAAGAAGATAAAAATCCCTTGAAGTGTGTGGTGGTGAAGTTTCCCTTATTTGCTGGAGACATTATTGCCTTGTTTATTTCTCCTTTCCCCTCACCTCTCTGCAGTTAATAATTGCTGGCAATTCTTTCACACGCTCTCTCACACACAGTCCTTTTCTTCCATCCCCATTGCTGCTGCCTGATTAGCTCAGCCTTTCCTTAACTTGCATCTCTTCTGGGGATTATTGTGATGGCATCTCCCTGAATCTAGGCTTTCCTGGTGCTTCACATCTGGGTTAAAACATGGTATTTTTATTCACTTTATTTTAGGTGTGAAATGGTGTCTCATTGTGGTTTTAACTTGAGTTTCTCTGCTGATTAGTGAGCTTGAACACCCTTTTTGCATTTATTGGCCACTTGGATATCCTCTTTGTGAGATGCCTTTGAAATCTCTTGCCCATTTTTCTGTTAGGTTGTTTGTCTTATTACTTTATAAGAATTTCTTGTGTATTATGGATACAAGTCCCATGTTAATTGTATGTGTGGTGAGGATCTTCTCCCAGTCTGTGGCTCGCTTTTTCATTCTCCTTACGGTGCCTTTTGATGAATAAAATTTACTAATGCTAATGTTGTTCAATTTATGAATCTTTCCCTTCATGATTACTATGTTCCATGTCCTGATTACAAAAATAATTCCCTACACAAAGGTCATAAAAATAATCTCATATTATTTCCTAGAAATTTTATTGTTATTGTTTTCACACTTAGATTCATAATCACTCTGGAATTGATTATTGCATATGATGTGAGGTAGGAGTTAAGTTTTACTTTTTTCATATAGATATAGGATTGCCATAATAAAATTCATGAAAATGGTTTATGTACTGACTGCTCTGCAGTACCACCCTTAACATAAATCATGTTTTCTTATACGTATTGGTCTTTTTCATGACTTTATTCTGTTCCATTGGTCTTCTTGTTAAAACTGTGCCAAAGCTATGCTGATCTTGTTAATTTTCTTGGAGAGAAAAAAGTACTTTGAGCATGGATTCGTCTCAAGAAAACACAAGAATTT
>NW_012147952.1:3318975-3322390 GCF_000956105.1 Propithecus coquereli
TTTAGTAGATACAGGGCTAAACAGGCTATCTAATTCTTTTTGAGTGAACTTCAGGGGTTTACGTCTTTTAAGGAATTTTTCCATTCCACCTTGGTTGTTAAGTTTATGGGCATACAGTTTTTTGCAATATCTCTTATTCTTTCAATATTTGTGGGATCTGTAGTGATGTATCCATTTTCATTCATGATATTTGTTATTTGTCTTCTCTCTTTTCAACATGGTCAATTTAGCCAGAGGTTTACAAATTTTATTGATCTTTTTGAAAAGTCAACTTTAGTTTCCTTGATTTTCTCTATAGTTTTTCTATTCTTAATTTCATTGATAACCACTCATTTTTATTTTTTCTTTCCTTGCTTACTATAGGTTAAACCTGCTCTTTTTAAAAATTATGTTATGGTGGAAGCTTAGATATTTATTCGAGACCTTTCTTTTGTCTTAGCTGCACTGCTTCAGCAGCATCTCACACTAAGTATTCTTTAAGTTCCCATATAACTTCATTTTTGACCCATGGATTATTTAGAAACTTGTTTAATTTCCATATATTCAAGATTTTCCCCTTGTTTCTAAGGATCATGTCTGCGAGTCAGGATTCTGATCCAGAGACAATGGCCCTGATGGGATGGAGCCTGAAGGCGTCATTGAGAGTCACTGGAATGAGATCGTTGACAGCTTTGATGACATGAACCTCTCAGAGTCCCTCCTCCGTGGTATCTATGCCTATGGTTTTGAGAAGCCCTCTGCCATCCAGCAACAAGCCATTCTTCCTTGTATCAAGGGTTATGATGTGATCGCTCAAGCCCAATCTGGGACTGGGAAAACAGCCACATTTGCTATATCGATTCTGCAGCAGATTGAGTTGGATCTAAAGGCCACCCAGGCCTTGGTCTTAGCACCCACTTGAGAATTGGCTTAGCAGATACAGAAGGTGGTCATGGCATTAGGAGACTACATGGGTGCCTCCTGTCATGCCTATATTGGGGGCACCAATGTGCATGCTGAGGTGCAGAAACTGCAAATGGAAGTTCCCCATATCACCGTGGGTATACCTGGCCTAGTATTTGACATGCTTAACCGGAGATACCTGTCTCCCAAATGCATCAAGATGTTTGTACTGGATGAAGCTGATGAAATGTTAAGCCGTGGATTCAAGGATCAGATCTATGACATATTCCAAAAGCTCAACAGCAACACCCACGTGGTTCTGCTGTCAGCTACAATGCCTTCTGAAGTGCTTGAGGTGACCGAGAAGTTCATGAAGGACCCCATCCGGATTCTTGTCAAGAAGGAAGAGTTGACCCTGGAGGGTATCCGCCAATTCTACATCAATGTGGAACGAGAGGAATGGAAGCTGGACACACTGTGTGACTTGTATGAAACCCTGACCATCACCCAGACAGTCATCTTCATCAACACCCGAAGGAAGGTCGATTGGCTCACTGAGAAGATGCATGCCTGAGATTTCACTGTTTCTGCCATGCATGGAGATATGGACCAAAAAGAACGAGGTGTGATCATGAGGGAGTTCTGTTCTGGCTCTAGCCGAGTATTGATTACCACTGACCTGCTGGCCAGAGGCATTGACATGCAGCAGGTTTCATTAGTCATCACCTATGACCTTCCTACCAACAGGGAAAACTATATTCACAGAATTGGTCATGGCGGACAGTTTGGCCATAAGAGTGTGGCTATTAACATGGTGACAGAAGAAGACAAGAGGACTCTTTGAGACATTGAGACCTTCTACAACACCTCCATTGAGGAGATGCCCTTCAATGTTGCTGACCTCATCTGAGAGGAGCTGTCCTGCTACCTAACCCCAGCCAGAGTTCAATCTTGGGGGGCTGAGGAGCAGCAGGAGGGGGGAGGGAAAGGAGCCAAGGGATGGACATCTTGTCATTTTTTTTTCTTTGAATAAATGTCACTTTTTGAGGCAAAAGAAAAAAAAAAGATTTTCCAAATATATTTGTTATTGGTTTCTAGTTTAATTCCTCTATAGGAGTTAATATAGAGAAACTAGGTTTGGGTTTTGTAGTTGCTATGATTATCTTCAGCATGCCATAGTCTTTAAATTTGTCTTATGATGTCTTATGCTTAGGGTGAAGATCTGGATGCCTAAAGGTTTATCTCAGTGTCTGCTTTCAACTCTCAGCTTTCAGCTGTCCTTCTCTGCCTGTACCTGAGATGGGCCCTGGTCCTGCCCCTTCCCCAGCAATAGACTGCAAGTGGCTTGTTACTCAGTGTTTGCTAGACTGGTGGGAAGCAGGGCAGGAGGACTGTTCTGGCTTGTTCTCTATTGTTTTGGTCCAGCCTCAGGCTAAGATTGGGCATTTGTGCCTGGGCCTTTGGGGATGGGGTTTTCTTAGGGTTCATCCTCCCCCTGACAGACAGACAATTCTCTACATGTATCTGTGGCAAGTCTTGTGCAAGAGATTTCCTTGTCCTAGTTCAGTGGTTGGAGATCTCTGACAGTACTGCTACGGGATCTTCGGCTCAGAACTGCCTTTTGCTCCTCCCCCAGGGATAGAAGTGTTTTCTTCTATCTTTGCACGAAACAATGGTTCTGTCCTGCTAGAGGTGACTGGGTTTACTGCCCCTTCCCCAGAAGCTTGAGCCTTTTGAGAGAAGGGTCCAGGCAGAGGTACGGGGCTTCATGTCTGCTAGTGGTGGTGGCTGATTCACTCTTCTTTGACTGCACCACAGAGGGAGTCTCTCTCCAGTCTCCTGCCCTGGCTCCAGTATTTCTTGTGACTACCAGTGAACATCTATCTAAAAAAACCTGAAGTGTGTGGAAACTCCCTTGTGTTTGCAGCTCTCTCTGCTGTCATGGTAGCCCACACTAATACTAGGTGATTTCTTTTCACTCATTTGATTGGAAGACTCATCTGCCTTCATGCTCTGCCACAGGTGAGACTATCCCTGCTCCCATCTCACCTTGGTGAGGGGGACCTCCTGGTATTTCAGGTTGCTTGGTTGTCCTTCAATGCCAGCCCTTTGATGTGTTCAGAAACGTGATTTTGTAGTTTTTCTGGCTTTCTCTCACTGTTAGGAAAGAAATGGTTCTCTTTTTAGGTTTCTACATTGCAGGTAGAAGGGGAACAAAAAAACATTTCCATGCTTAATCAGAATAAAACGTCACTCTTTTTGAGGTGATGTGACAAATTCTTGGGATCTAAGTTAACACTTTGAACATAACATAAATGTTAATAGAACCACATTGTTTTCTAATGTACTATACGATGATAATCAGTGTTCATAACAATGACATGGAAGCATTTTTAGGACCCAAAATTGTTATTAGAATCATAAGAAAGTATTAAATTAAATATAATCTTAGGGTGATATTCATTCGAGGAATGTTCTTTGAACAATAAGAACTCAGATATGGTATCTATGATTATATTCTATTAATTAATTT
>NW_012147952.1:3323290-3327147 GCF_000956105.1 Propithecus coquereli
TTGGGAATAAGAAGAGAACAGGACTCATTTGGATGCACAGCCATAGGAAGAAGGTAGGGGTGAGGATTTGACTTAGGATGCAAACAGAGTTAAATGATTCCTGGTTGTCCTGTGCTGATAGGGTCCATGTGATGTTTATCATGAAGCAGTTAATCAGTAACAGCTTGATACCACTACTCCAAGGGAATGCTCTTTGTGGTTATACAGAAAGTGTAGCAATGGCGCCAGTGAAGACAATTCAGTTTTTAGTTTACAGCACTAACAGTAACTGGTTGCTCATACTCAAAACAAGTAGACTGTATAATTCTTTCCATCACTGAAACTCAACAGAGGACACCGATTGTGGCAAAGAACGCTGATCGCACTAGTGGTTACAGATGCACAGGTAAAGAGTATGGGGGGAGAAAGAGAGAGAGGCAGAGACACTTACAGAAACTTCATTTGTAGTTAACAAAGAAGAGCAGTACCTAGCATGATGTAGACCCCACTCAAAACAATCACTTGGTAAAATGTGGTATCTAAAATGAAGGTTAAGAATTTGCAGATGCACATTGAAGACTTTGTGCAAATAGTAATCAAGGCAGCAAAGAAAAGACTTGACCGGTGCAGACCACATGGGATGAGCAGCTCCATAGTTTGAAAGAGGAATCTAGTTGGACCAGAAGAAAAATCACACCCTGTTCTCACCAGTGAGGATCTCCTTCTACCTACTTCCTCAGAGACGGGCGTTTGGAAGTGCATGTCAGAATCTACAGTATACTCTTTGTGATCGTTGCTTATAATAAGAAATAAATTACTCTAACACAATGTACACAATTCATGCTCTGTAGAGTGGGTTCAGCTGCACTTAAGTCCTTTTTTTGGCCATTTTCTTAAAGTCCTGGAGTCTGTGAACCTATACCTGTTTGACCATTGCAGTAAAACGTATGTGTTCAGGTTGGGCAAAACACAGGTAAGTGGCATCTCTTTGAGGACATTGTTTTAAAATTCTCATTTCTATTTGGGTGTTCTGTACTTTACCCTGAATACAGGGTAAAGGAGAAGGAGGAGAAAGAGGAGAAGAAGGTAGAGAAAGAGAAAGTGGTGATGAAGCAGTATGTGACCTACAAAGCCTAATGCCTCCAAGTTTCTTGTGATGATCAAGTAAGATCATCACAGTCTTTCGTTTCAAAGCTAGAAGAGATGTTCAAGACCATTTTTGCACCTACTTCAATTATAGAAGAAAACAGAACTGCTCAAGTTCATACAGCTATTAAGAGGCTGAGCTGGAATAAAGCCAAGTTTTCTTGACTTCCTAACTCGCTGAGTTTACTATAATACTCAATAAGTTATATATAATAATAACATTCAATAACTCTTTTTGAAAAACTTGTTAAAAATTTAAAATAAGTTATTATTACTCAGGAATACTTGTTAACAAATGTGTTTACACCCCTCAAAGAATTTTTGTAGGAATGAAGACATTATACCTTGTTCTTTGGCTGAATACTATAGCTTGTAAGAACTGTAAGCAGTCAAGGGTAGTTTCAGCTGTGTGTGTCATACATTACAAAGTTACATTGTCTTTCATTCAGATAAAGTCCGGAGGCAGCAGACTGATCATAGCTGCTGCCACAGCTCCAACATGTTTTGAATTCTGAAACTCAGGCTCATTTCAGCTCCCTGGGTCTGCTATCCCTAGTGTGGCTCTCACTCTTATGGTCCAAGATGCTGCTAAATCTTTTGCCCTTGATATACCACAATGACATTCTTTCTCTCTGTCTCTCTCCACATACACACACACACACACACACACACACACACACACACACACACGTGAACTACCCATTCCACCTCAAGATAAGACAGATATTTTTTCATAATTCTACTTGCACTCTAATTGACTTATCATTTCCAGAAATATCAGCTTAGACACAAAACATCTTGTTAATATTGCCCTCTTTTGCATATTGTCACCATTAGGGTGCCCCGGGGACTCTGCCCTTTTATCTTGGAATGGAAGATAGTTAGTAACAATGAACAGTCTCATAAGTCGGGTGGGGAATGCTCTGAGAGAGCCTCTTGCCTCCTCATCTTCCTCCCTGTGGAAGGCCAGGTTTCTAATGGTGATCAAGTGGGGAATGGTGGCTATCCCTCTCTCAGCCAGACACATCACAGACGTGGGATCCAAAGTGGAGAAAACAGTTTTGTACTTTAGGTTTAAATCCATAGGGCTGTGTGATTTCAGAATGACGCTTCTTAGGTAGGCCTATGTCCTGTTTTTATATGACTCTTAAAGTAAGAATGGTTGTTATGTTTTTAAAGAGTTATAAACGAGAGGGGAAGGAGAAAGAGGAGAAGAAGGTAGAGAAAGAGAAAGTGATGATGAAGCAGTATGTGACCTACAAAGCCTAAAATATTCATTATCTGTCCCTTTACAGAAAAGTTTGCTGACCAGGATGATTTAACTCTTCCCTGTACTAATTTATGGGCACAGAGCATCATTCTTGAATTCTTGGAGCTCCCGTGTGGATCTGTGTCCTCAGGTGACAAAAGAGTCTTTCCAGGTTCTTTCTCTTGCGTCATCTACTCCTTTCTCCAATATCACTTGGTCCATTTAAACTATTTTTGCTCTCTCCTAGCTTCCACCCAATCTTTTCCCCTTTTGTGTCTGGCCTCTGAAATCATTAGCCAGTCATTTTCCAATTCTCTGGCTCCTATCACTAGTTGGTTGGGAGGTAGGAGGGGAGCTCTGCATTCTGAAGGGGTGGAAGTAAGAGGCCATCATGGTGGTGTGGCCTGAGAGAGGATTGCATAAGTCATACATTGTTTATTGTGAAGGTTATTTTCTGGTCCGCATAGCTCCCAGATCTCAATATGTTGTAAGAGTCTCTGTTAATAGATTCAAAGGGAGAAATCACAAAGGACATATCTCTATAGATGCCAAAGGAGCCTTTGACAAAATTCAAGCCTCATTTTGAATTAAAATGTTTAAGAGGAATTCTAGGGATGCTTCTTTAACATGGTAAAAAGTATGTATAACTTAGTTCTAAACTCAGCACCTTACTTAATGCTGGAACAATACACATGTGATCAGGAACAAGGCAAAGATGCCCACTATTTTTACTATGATATTATACATGAGGTTTTAGCCAATTCAATTAAAGAGGAGAAATCAATTAGAGACATAAGATTAGGTAAGGAAGCAGTAATAGGGTTTTTGTTTGTAGATGTTAAGTGGGCAATCCTGAAAAACCCTAGTGAATCAAGGGTTCTGAACACAAACAATAAAATAATTTAGTAAGTTGGCAGGGTATAAAATTAATATCCCCAAATAAATAGCTTTTATATACCCAACAGCAACCAGCTAGACTATATAATGATAGAGAAAAACACCATTTACAGTGGCAACAACAATGAAGAAAACACTAAGGAATAATCTTGACAAGAGATCTATACAATTTTTATGAAGACGATTTTTAAATACTTAAAAACATAAAGGTAAACTTGAACAAATGAAAAAGCATCCCTTCTTCTTGCCCAGGATCGCTCAACATCATAATGATGTCAGTTTTCCCTAGTTAATTAATATATTTAACATAAGCTCAATAAAAATACTAACAAGCTTGTTTTTGGAGCTATACAAGTTTATACCAATGTTCATGTTGAAGTATGTACACGAAAGGAAGCTGAAAAAGAGAAGCTATGAGGAGAAACTACTTCCACAAGTTATTAAGACATACTATAGTACTTCTATAGTCAAACAACATGCTACCGGCACATGGAGAGACAGACCCACGAATAGAATAGAAAGTCCAGAAAAAGACTCCAGTACATCTGAAAATTGAGTTTATGACCATGGTGACATTTCAAATTAA
>NW_012147952.1:3328677-3333247 GCF_000956105.1 Propithecus coquereli
AACTTTTCTGTAAGTTTGAAATTATATATAAATTAAAGTTAAGAGAAATAAATTTCTTCCTCTTTCTCTATCACTCTCTTTCTACCACCCAACCCCACATTGCCATGGCCTTGGGAGGCATGAAGCTAAAGGAAAGAGAAGAAAAGAAGAAAAGTGTGACCTCCTCCATTCTAGCGAAGTGTGAACTCTACTGCCTTTTCTTATAAATTAAAGAAGAAAAGCTTTTATTATAGAGACCAACTTACTCTCATATTCTTAAAACCTGGAGAAGAAAGAAGTTATTTGAGGGGTAATATAGATACAACATAATTCCTCAGTCACCTTGAAAATAATCCAAATGAAGGCAAATGACTTATGCCCTCCAAGTGAATCTGGGACCTGGTACACAGGGTTGAGCTACTTTGGAAGGAATGAAACCATTTACCCAGAAATCTGTGGGGCAACTTGATGTCTGTGCAAATTTTGGATTGGGAGAGTTGTTATTTGAAAATGCATCTATCCTTTTGAGGAGTGTTTTAAAAGCTTTTTAAGGCAAAACCAGATTAGCCTTTGGTCTAGGGCTAATTTTGCCTCCCACTGAGGTGATTCCCAATGCTGTATGAGCGACAATGTTTTCCACTTTGTCTGTAGGTAACACAAACTATTCCAGACCCTGTGTGAGCCCTGAGGATTGTTTCTGCTGCTCTTTTTGAATGGTGCTTTACCCATTTTGCGGTAATTTCCTCCCATGCATGCACTGGCTAGTACTCATCTGAAGACCTAAAGTGGCTCTCTGCAGATCTCTGTGTGGCTGGATTCTCTCCAGTGCTTTGCTGTTGAACTCTAGCATACTTGGTCTCCTGGACTCCCATCTCTGTGTCCTCAACTGTGTCAGCCTGCCTGGCTTTGCCTGGTTTCTCCTCCCTATACTCTGGCCTGGAAACTCTCTCCAGTCTAGGAGGTGGCACAATCACAAGGCCCACCTTGTTTATTTCCCTTCTCTCAGGGATTACTGTCCTGTGCAGCCCAATGTCCAATGTCCGAAAACTGTTTTTGTATATTTTTTTGTTGTTGTTGTTTTAGGTGGAAGGCTAAATTCAACCTCTGTTATAACATCTTGGTCAGGAGTGGACCTCCCTAGTATCTTCTTCACTACTTTCCCATCTAGTTCTTCTCTCTTCCCTAATTCCCATGTTGTCTGTGGCTCACCCAGGGTTGAGCCGAAGGAAGAGGAGAGGAAGAGGGCTGAAGGTCTCACCAAGCTGGCATTGTTGTAATCTGATGTTGGGTTCTCTGGTGTGTCAGATATCTAAATGCTTACTCCTTGTCTTGTGGGTGCTTTGGCTGCTGGGGTCTCTTGCCAGCAGCTCCCTGACAAAGTGTGTATGCTTCCTTTCTGGCTACATACAATTCATTCCTTAGCTCCTGGCTTCTGGTGTTCCACCCCCTCACAAACTCCTCTTTGGGGTCACCTTACCCTTCTGTCTTCTTGGGAAGTGTCCCTTTCAGGAGAACCAACTGCCCCCAGCTACTTTCTCACTCGACTTTTCAGGAGTATGTCACAGGCCAGTAACTAACCCCTAACTCTTGAGGTCACAAGTCAAGTTTTCTGGGCAATTCTCTAACCTCCTTCCTCACTTGGCTTACAGAAAGGGGAAATTAAGAGAAAGAGGAGAAGAGTCACAAAACATCGAGAACTCTTCCTTTAAGAAAGTTAATGCTACCAAACTCTTCATCAACATTTAAGACTTTCCTACGTATCTTTGACATAAGTGCTAAACTAAAGATCTACTTTTGGGGTGGGGTGGAGTAGGGGCTGTAATTAACTATAAATTAAGTTCTACACAGATGGTCTGGCTCAACGTTCTAGAATGTTTGGGTCTTTAACATCCTTCATTTTCAGTTTTGGATCTTCCACAGAACTTGAAAAAAGTCCAATTTTAACACTTATTGCATATATTATGCATTTTATTAACTGAATAATAAAATAAGGTGTCTTTTCTTATGTCTGTTAACTTTCTTTCCATGTATTTCTGAATATATTTGTATGTCCTGGGAAGAAAAACTATAGATATTTAAATTATAGATACCATGAATTCAGTTCAGTTTATTTCTCAAAGGTTCAGAAAACAAAGTGTCCTTTTTCCCACCAGCTGTTGCTTCCTCTGACACATGCATACATAAATACTCACACATGCACACATTTATTATACAGTCTCGAAACTGAAGTCTTGGCCAGAAAAAAAGGAAATGGAGTTTCCTCTTCAGCTGTTCTCTTATTAGTCCTAATTAACAGTTGACCTGGCACTATCAGATTGTTTTTTCCTTCTTATAAAGTTCTCTCAAGCCTCAATTTTCATTTTGAAGTTGCACCTGTCCTCTACTCATTGTACCCTATTTGCAGCGTCCCGGCCTGTTCTCACATCTCTTTGCTTTTGCATATAATGTTCCTAGTAGGAAACCCCTTTCCTTCATTCTCTGTGTGGGAAGTTCCTGCTGATTTTCCTATTTATGGCTCAGGTGCCTTCTCTGACCACTGCCTGCACTGAGTTGGGCGTCTCTCTGATGTGCTCTTAGGACATCTTGTATCTGCCTTTTCGTAGCACTCAGTAAGCTGCCTTGTTGCAATCATCCATCTCTCCCACCTACTGTGAGCTTCTTGAGCACAGAAATTTGTCTTCCTCAGTTTGTGTCCCTAGTGCTTGGCAAATAATCGAAATAGGCATAAAACCCAAATTTTGAGTACTTGCTTTATCTCAAACATGTTCTAGGCATTCTACATGTCTCATATTGTATCATTCAACTTGTAACTCCACAAAGTAGGTACTATTATCCTATGTTATGCACAGAGAAGTTAGGTAACTTGCCTTAGGAAGTGGTGGAGCTCAATTAAACCCAGCCAATCTGACCTTAAAGCCCTCACTTGATTACTGTTTCAGTATGGAAAATACTTAACAAATAGGGGCGCTCAACAAATTCTTGATGAGTAAACGAACGGCATTTGGCTCTGTAGTACATATTTGCTCAACAGAGTAAAGAGCCCATTAAGATTGTATGCAACTGTGCATAGTGTCCCCTTAAGACTAAGGGGAATGATCTGGAAGCCTCAAGACAGTTGCCTGTGTTCTGTAGAATATATGGTCGAATCCTCTCCCTAGAGCTCCTGGGCTAGTTCTTTTTAGGTCCAGCTTCTATTGTGTGCCGGGGTATTAAACCCTCTCTGTTCATTCTCCTAACCAACCAAGTGGTGGCCACTGAAGTCCTGAATCATTAGCACTTTGCTGATGTGAACAACATCTGCTCAGGGCTGTACTCACCTGTTCTATTAAAATCAGAACCCTTGCTAATGGAAGCTGTCTTCAACTCCATTAACCCTAACCAGCCCTGGCCAACCTTGAAGACAGAAAAATGTTACCATTATAAAAAAATTACAATACCCTACTGCCATGTTAAAATGCCATTCTTGGGTGAGGAATCAGAGCTATTTCTGTGATGTCACACACTGAAAACTGATCAAGAGTTATTAAAATACTTTTGAAAATACTTTTTAAAACATAGAGCAAATGCAATTAGGCCAGTGTCACATGCAAAATATTGGCTTCTCCCAAAGATGTTGGCCTCCAAATCTCCAAAACCTATGAATATACTACCTTACTTGGCAAAAGGAACTTTGCAGATGTGATTAAGTTAAGGAATTTGAGATAGGACAGTGTCCTGAATTATTCAGGTGGGACCAGTGCAACACATGGATCCTTTCCTAGTCATGGATAGAAGCTGCAAAAGGCAAGAAAATGGATTGTCCCTTAGCCCCTTCAGAAAGGAATGCAGCCTTGGGGACACCTTGATTTTAGCCCAGTGAGACCCATATTGGACTGTAAGATAATAAATTTGTGTTGTTTTAAGTTCGTGGTAATTTGTTACGGCAGCCATAAAAATCTAATACAGTAGCTTTCTCGAAGTGTGGCCCCTGAACCAACTGCATGGTAATCAAGTTGTCTTCAGAACAAGGAACATTATCGGGGATAAAGATGCACTTTCCGTAATAAAGGGACCAATTCTCCAAGAAGACAGAACAATCCTTAATCTGTATGTGCCCAACAACAGATCATCAAAATACAAAAACGGATAGAACTGCACGGACAAGTGGAGGAATCCACTATTATAGTTGGAGACTTCAATACTTCTCTGTTAGAAATGGAAAGATCTAGCAGGCAGAGAATCAGCAAGAAGATAGTTGAACTCAATAGCACCATCAATCAACTGGATATAATAGACTACTTTATCCAACAATAACAGAATACATGTTTTTCTCAAGCTCACATGAAATATCAGCCAAGATAGACCACATTCTGGGCCATAAGACACATTTTAACAAGTTTAAAAGAATAAAAATCATACATTGTCTGCTCTCAGACCACAATGGGATTGAACTAGAATTCAGAAATAATAGCTGAAAAATTCCCCAAATACTTGAAGATTAAACAACATACTTCTAAATCACACATGGATCAAAGAAAAAATCTCAAGAGAAATTAAAAATTATTTTGAACTAAATGAAATCAAAGTACAACTTCTCAAAATCTGTGGGATG
>NW_012147952.1:3334901-3350835 GCF_000956105.1 Propithecus coquereli
TGAACACCAGGAAATATTATTTAATGAGTGCATCATCTTCCAAGTTTACAAATGTCACAAATTATTTTAAAATATTTGACATTTAATAAAATCCAAGCTCATTGTACCCAGTATTTTCTCACCATATTTATTTTTAAACCATATGTGATTTTTTGAGGGAAATTTAATGCATATGTTTTGGACTCGTTTGGTTATGTCATCAAAATTCTGTTTTGAAAGAATTACATCGCATTCAAGTAGTCTTTTTGTGCATACGAAAATAAGATTTTCTTTATTATATCTTTTTTCCCTTGGTAAATGGGATCATATTTTTGCTTTGGTACACAAATTCAAACACAAAGAGATTTGTTTTATTGATAATTCTGTAGCTCTGGATGATAGATTATTTTATTAAACTAAAACATTAATTTCTTATTGTTACAAAAATGATCAATTTTGCTTACTGGCTGTGTTTAGGAAGCATTGCAATAGTGGTAATGAGAGACAGAATTTGGTAAATGTAAATATAATCATAATAGTTCGCATAATTATTTTGTAAATTACAAACTGAAAGTACCAAACCAAATCCTACTTTTGACACATGAAATAGGATCTGACTAGTATTGTTAATAGTATAGTGTATGTCAGGCAGTGGGCTCAACACTTCACATAAATTTAAAAAGTGTGTTAATTTTACATCTTTCTGAGGTAGGCATTTCACAAAAGAGATAACCAGGATTCAGGTTAGGTAAGTTAGGTTAGGTAAGTCCCCAAGGCCATTCACAGAGTAAGTGGTAAAATCAGGATTTGGACCAAGGTAATCGAATTCCAAAGTAGATTCTTTGTTGCAGAAAATAACTCATATCTGCTCTAATTACTGTAGCTAAAGTAGAAATGTATTATTAATTTTTCTAGAGATTAAATCAATTTGAGTATGAGTTATATTCTACATATGCTATAATTTAAGGACTCAGGATACCCATAGACCTGAACATATTTGCCAAAATAAATATCATTGTTCTTTAGTTAGAAAATTTCTTAAGTTCACTTGTGACATACTTACTGAGTGCCTACCATATGCAAGTAAGTTATTATTGAAAAATAATTATTGATTCCTGATATTCTGTCACAAAAATTCTGCACAGAGATTACCAATTAGTTTTAACAGAGAATGAATCCTAGCAGATAACAAGTATTACTACTATATTATGCTACTGGAGGGATGTATTGGTGTCCTATAGAAGAAATTTTCTTATCTAAGAGAGACATTTAAATTTTTGTATAGTAGTTGCTAAAAGTCAAGTTATGTTACAGTATGAGACAGCCCTCAAATTTCAGTAGCTTAAAATCACAAAGTTTTATTTCTTGCTCGTGCTCTATGTCCAATGCAGGTTGGTAGGTAGTGGTTGGGGGGATTCATTGTATTAGTTATTCAGGAACCCATATTGATAGAGGTTCCATCTTAACAGGTGGGAAAAGCAGAGAGTTACTTCTATTAACAATTGATTTTCTGGAGCTAGACACATAGTAAGCTAAGGTTCAAGGAGGTCGGGAAGTACAATTACAGAAGAAGAGGGGAACCAGAAATCAGTGAATAGTGTAATATCTGCCACAGTGCCTAGCCTGATTTTGTTTTTAATGAATGAACTAATTTATCCAGGCTTTGTGCTGATTTAGAATTGCTTTTGGAAATGAAAAATAATGAGAATAATCATGTCCAATATAGATCAAGTTTGTTTAATGTGAATTTATTCATGTTTTAAATATGTACTTTTTCAGTTACTAAAAGTACAACTTGGGATGTGATTTATATGTTAAATGATTCAATGTATATACTTGAAATAGCTTCCTCCAGGGTCACCATATTGTTGTAATAATCTGGTATTTGCGTTAGACATTAGATATGCTAGTTAGTAGTTAAATGAGTCTCATTTCTACCAGCCATGCTGATTCCATCTTCTTCTCCATTACTTTTTTCTATATTCCACTCTATTACATAGATTTTTAAAATTTGGCTTTTTCCCTCTTACAGGTTTACAAATGAACTCCAGGGTCAAGACAAGACCACTTTGGGTTATGAAGCAGAAGAGACAGAAGTTTTAACTTGGGTTCATCTCTCTTGCAAATGCAAAACCAAAGTTTTTCACTTTCCCTATGGCCTCACCATCTGTAGCAAAGCTGTATGGAAGGAGGCCAGAAAGTAAAAAAAGAGAGGCATTGGAAACTGTAGGGACTATATATATTGTTAAGCCTAAAGCTGCTATATTTTATTTTAAAAAAGTTTTTGTTTTCTCAGAAATCCTCGGCATTCATTAAAATTTCCAGTATTTAACTGAATTGTTATACAATTGTATTGGAATTACCATATTATTAGCTGAGAAAATTATTTTGTTTTCTTACAAAATAATAATGGTTTGCCACATTCTTAAGGAAATGTGTTTCTTGATCTAAAATATTTTAGATGTCTTGAGTCTAAGGTTCTTTCTCTCTCCTTGTGGGAAAGCATCTTTAACATAATGTTGTGAGTTAATGAGACAACACTATCAACTTATAAAAATTATTTGCAAATTTTTATAACACTTTTTAAAAAAAGAAAATCAAAGCAGAATACCTTTAAGGTAAGTCATCTTCTTGTGCAGGTTGTAAGTAATAAAAGCATTGCTTGAAAAGAATAAATTCAGGTGTGTGAGTATTGGCAAAGGAGCATATGTTTGTATAAATGGTTATGAACATAAGATACAACATTTGGATAAAACTTATCAAGAAAAATGATGGTATTTGGTATTTCCCATGTTTCTTTATTAAGTAATTATTATTTTATTTTCCTCCAACTGTAATGCACTAAAAATCACTGAATTCCCTAAGAGATTTAAGAACAATTAAGAAAAACAATGACCTAAGGAAAACTATAAATAACAAAAACTGAACCAACTCCTTAAGACTATTCAATTCAATTAAATATTTTCCTCAGAAAATAATCTTTGACATGGGCTGTGGTGGTTATATTCACTTGTAGTGTTTATTTGCTGCTCTATGGAGACCAGAACTCACACCAGTTTAATAGCAAGGTGTTTGGCAATTGTTTACTTGAAAGGGTCATTCTGAAAATCCTTGTGCTAAAATAACTTTTTGGTCATTATATTCAACTGAAATTTTTGAGAAAAACATAAATTCTAGTACTAGTCAAATAGATGATTAATGCAAATTATTATCATATTTTTCACATTTATTATTACTTTGGAGATTTAAGGAAATTTACTAAACACAATAGGTTTCCCAATGGTCCTGGATGGTTGGTACAGTAGGTAAACTCAGATTTATCTTTTTCCTCTCAAGAATTTTGCTTTAAGATTTCCTATGGTTAAAACTTTTTGAACATTAGCAGTGAAATGATTATTTTAAGGCCTTAAAGTTAGTTCTGCCCCTGTCATCTATTTTCCTAGTTGGGTAGTGAAAAGGGAACATTATCAACACCATGAACAAGAATATTTTCTACTTAAGGGAGGTAGGCAATTACTTACATGTTTATTATTTGAAGACTCCTGAGAGTGTTCAGTTCTCTGCAGATCTCCTGTGTTTTTGATTGGTTGTGGCCTAGTATTCCACCATTTATCCTGTATTCCTTTGGTTTTGGTTTTATTCCCTATAGAGACACAAAAAGCTTCTAAGCAGAGAAGCATTTGCAGCTTATCAGTCATTTCTACCTCTCAGTGAATGTGTTGATAAAATCCTTTCCTGTGTTTATACAGATGAGACAGGGTTGCAAGGTGTGTCATGGGTAGAGTCTAGTGCGAAAAACAAAAGGAACTCAGTGAAAACAGGGACATACTAAAATGTCGCCTACTTCCTAAACTTGCTGAAATTGCAGAAATAATGGGAAAGTCAATAGGAAGCACTTTTCGGATCTAACCTAGAACCCCCTTGCCTTTTCCTATATGGATTTAAACATATGGGACAATGTTAATCTAACTTCTTTCCAAATCAGTTGAATGTGTTTTTCAAACACTTCGGAGTCTGAATTTTTTGATTCCCTTCAGCTGCACAGTGACTGAATAATTTCTGAGTGGGGCTTTTGATATTAGGGCAATGGATGTCTTCAACAGTCGACACAAAGACTGTAAGAGACTGGCTTGACTAAATGTCGCAAGGCACTAAGCACTTGGATACAAGCTGGATATAACTTCATAGAAATGTTTATAACTTAGCTGCTATCCAAATATTTGCTGATTTCGTAAAGGAAATGTTAGCCTTGAAACTTTCTTTCTGGGTTAAGGTTAGGCATTTGTTTTTAGCTGTTTAAAGATGCGCATGTGGCCAACAGCAACACTACTTGTCACCTGCCACTTATGCTAGAAAGCAGACACGTGCCAGTCACACCCTTGCAGCACGTGAAGCACAGGGTGTGAGCTAGGGGAAGACATCTTGCATGTTTATTTTTTTTCTATCATTAGCTGCCTTGAGGAAGCAGCGTGAGACCCCTGGGAAGCGACTGCAATATTAACCAGACTTCCCAGATGCTCTTGAATATTCTCACTCCTGAGCTAGAAGGAAAAGAGCTTTTTGGAATGAGGCCACTTTCTACAGCTTTGGCAGCTGCTGGGCCTACTAGGCGGGAGTGGAGCTGGAACTGATTCTAGTTCCAGGAGCTGTAAGGGAAACACATTTCCTTTCATAGGGTTTTAAGTATAATTCTGTGAGGAAAAAAAAGTTTCTAATTTTGCTTTATTTGAACAATTCTAAGAATTATAGAATTAGACAATTATGGAATTGGAAGTTTCCTTGTATGTTCAACTCCCCAGTTTTATAGGTAAGAGAATTAAGATCCAGAGAGGGTAAAGAATTGTCAGATGTGGAGACAAGTTTGTGTAGGGGCTGATGAGTTTGTCTTTGATAATTTTTGAATAGTTTTCTAATTAAGAGTCTTAGTTTGGCAAACACAGTAATTTTGCTTCTCTACCATGTTACGTTGTGTTGTGTTATGTTGTGTTATGTTACGTTACCATGTTATGTTTCATACTATGTTAACTTTCCATTGCTGAAAGCAAATACAGTATCATTTCTGGGGCTATTCTCAGTCTGGAGTCCATAAACCTATTTGTTCTGTACTTCCTTTTCCAACAATGGGACTACTTTCTTCTTTTCCTTTTTCAAAGTAATTCCTCATGGCTCTAAACATTAAGTAGAGCTTAAACAGGAAGCAGAGTGTTTCTTGTGGTCCCTACAATGTGATTCTCCTGTCTTGTCAATACTTGTTCCAGGGTGCACATTTAGGTCCTCCCAGAGACAGTCCCCTGCTGGACTCATACAAATGGCAGATTGAATGGTGGTGTGATTCTTTGTTCCAGTTCCTGTTGCCGTGTCACATACTCTGAGCTCTTGGTTTTCTATTAGACCTCAGGGAATGACCTCATGTCTTGTGGCCTGGGGACCTATATGTTTAGTTTTGCTTGCTTTTCCCTTGTCTCTGGATCTGTGAAAGTTATACTTTAAAATGCTTTTACCATGATAGACTCTTTCATGTCTTTGCAATGAAACAATTGAATTGAATCTCACATTTCTCATTATCTTATTAATATTATCAAAACTACATTAATGAGAACTGCTAAAATAATCTCATTTGCTTAGTGCATAAACTGAAAGTTTTTTCGTTTTTCTTAATAACCTGACACAATTTAATTATAGGTTAAATTGTTGACTTTGCCTTTATTTAAGTATCTCCAACTATCTCTACAAATGACAGCCCATTTAAGATCAAGAGTTCAAATGTACAATCGGTCACCTTTACAGCAATTTCTAGTTTATCCTAAAATCATGGTGAAATAATACTCTTTTGAGAACTATTTATCTAACAGTGAACTAGAACAATAATTATCTTTTCTCCTTAGCACTGTAAGGAACGATTTCTTTTTCTGATTATCCCACATTGCTTTATTTTTTTCTTTGATTAGTACTTTAAATTTATTTGATTTTATTAAATTTTACTCAAGGAAATATATTTTTAATCAAAGATTCTGCACACTTTTATTAAATCTTGCTCAGAAGCTAGCTTGTATAAACCCTTAAAAGCAGAAACCCTGTTTTAGTTCAAGTCTTAAAAAAGAAAAAATTAACTCCTCCCCACTCCTTGTAGCTTCATAGCCTCCTCCTCTAGGACCTTGGTCTTTGGTCCTTGAGAGAAAAAATCAGAACAGAGTTTAAAAAGTACAATTTCAAACAACTAAAATATTCACACAGGCAGCCTCAAAATTGAGGATGATATTCCAAAAGAATGTAAATTAATTGTTTAAAATCCAGGATTTTTGGGAGGGAGCATTTTAAATGCTAGTTTTTATTTACTGCTAACTGTGCAAAAGACCAATTCAGTACTGTGCAGTGAAACACTTACATAGATCTAGTATTAAACAGTAGCATATGGGATACATCTTAATGCAAAGCACCACATGCCTTCAAAACTGATTAATATTACTGAACACAACTCAGTTCAGACAATTCTTAAGGAACCCAAAGAGCTCTCTCATTTAATTTTTTTTTGAGTGATGGAGTCTTGCTCTGTTGCCTGGGCTAGAGTGCCATGGTGTCAGGCTAGCTCACAGCAACTTCAAACTCCTGGGCTCAAGCAATCCTCCTGCCTCAGCCTCCCAAGTAGCTGGGACTACAGGCATGTGCCACCATGCCAGGCTAATTTTTTCTATATATTTTTAGTTGTCCAGATAATTTCTTCCTATTTTTAGTAGAGACGGGGGTCTCACTCTTGCTCAGGCTCGTCTTGAACTCCTGGCCTTGAGCGATCCTCCCGCCGCGGCCTCCCAGAGTGCTAGGATTACAGGCGTGAGCCACCATGCCCAGCCTCTCTCATTTAATATGAGTGAGTTGCCCAGAATCAACGGCTGTTGGTTTTGTTTTACTTTCTAGAAGAAAATAGAAGTTATTCTAATCCCTCACAGTTTAATATGATAATGTGACTTCTGCACTAAGGAAATAGTTCGTATGATTTATTCCTTTTATTAATTGGTACCATCAGCTAATACAACACTGGCAAAAATCTTCTTAAGATGTTTTTGGTTGTACAGTAAATTGTTGTGAAATTTTGGGGGAGGGATTTGGCAATGTAAATTAAAATTATTTTTCCACTCTAATAAAATTAAGTAATTCCACTCTTAGAAATTATCCCTTTGAAATAAACAGAGAAATGTTCAAAATGTCTGTATAAATATGTTAATCACAGTGTTGCATGAGACAGTGAAATACTGAGAACAGTCTAAATGCCAGATAGGGCAATGTTCATATAAATCATGATGCATTAATTCAGTGGAATACTAAATGGTTTTAAAAAATGATGATATAGTTATACCTTCTTTAATTGTTTGATATGGAAACATGTCCATAATATATTAAGTGTAATAAATTAAAGGCAGTATGTATGCTTTATAATCCTATTTTGGAAAATACATATATGTATATCTGTGTGTATATATTAATACCAAGATAAACTCTAGATGAATGTTCACTAAAATATTCAGTGATGTTTTCTACATGGTAAAATTGGCTATAATTTTCAAATTGTTTTGTCATCTTTAAGCATTTCTTATTTTAAAATAATGAATGAGCTGCTTTCATAGTGAGAAAAAGCAATGATGTTATTTTTGGCATTTTTATTAATAAAAGATTATTATATTATCAGACAGTTATTATAACATTAGTCAATTATTCTACATAGAGAGTGAGCAAAGTGTTAGCGGTAGAACTCTTTTGTCTCAGAAGTTACACCACTTCCCTTTTGCATTTTGAAATTAAAACTTGAATCTTTTGAGCATTTAATCCTGTGCCCTCTATGGGGCTACAGGTGGATTGAGCCTGGGAGGGACTGTGGGCTGCTCTTGGTGGCCACTGCAGTGGCAAGGGGGCACTTTGGCTGGAGTCCAGAGGGACAGGAAGCCTTTGGCGACGGGGACAAGGTCATTTAAAAGTCACACATTCTTAAGACAAAGACTGCTTGTATTAAACATCACCATAAAGTGATATTGGCCTAAATTAAAGTAGAAGTTCATTTTTTATTGGAGTCCCCAAGTCTTGTTCTGTGAAGCTGGACAGGATATTCTAAAGCATGCTTTCTAGTACAGCTCTCACTGGCTTGAAAGATGAAACTCTCCTTAGTCATTCCGAGCAATTCTACAGTCCAGATGTATAGCTTATATCTTCCAGCAAATGTCTGTGGGAATTATCTTTACCCAGAACTATTAGATTATATTTTTCCAAGTTGACTCTTCCTGGCTGCATTTTACAGCTCTAAAGATTCTTTACCGCTATGGTGCAGCTAGTAAAAGACGAATGTGAGAATCAGAGGTGAGTGATTATCAAAGGAATAGAACCAACAGGACAAATTCTCACCCATTCTTTCAGCCAAAGGACTCACACAGTGTCATCTTTAGATGCAAAGACAATGTTTTGCCTGTTTATAGAAATGTATTTAAGCTATACTATATATCTATATCTGTATCTGTATTTATATTCATATCATCAGACATAAACGTATGTGTGCATGTAAACACACATGGAAAAAAATCTCTCAATAAAGCCAAGTAAGAAAGTTCAACTATTGCTGAGTCTATCTGGCCACAATATTAATTTAAACAAAAAGGTCAGCAGTAGTTAATTAAGCAGCTTCGTGTACACAAATTACTTAGCTGTAATTGGGGAAGTATGAAATAGTGTGACTGAGGCTATCGAGACATCAGGAGAAGATAAAAAGTTCACTGTGGAGGTGAGTCCTTGAGGAAAACCCTGAGGTGGAAAAGAATCTTTCTGTGAGAAAATATTAGATGTGGATTATTGAAGAGGAGAGGTAAAAAATTCTGAGTAAGGGAACAGCAGGAAAAAGATACAAATCCAAGATGGCTGTGATTTGCAGGGGACGATAGGAAAATTGGTGAGAGTCGAACTTGGAGGTCAGAGAGGGACAGTGAGACCTGTCAAGGCACCATGGTCATTGGGGTGAAAAGTTGTTCATTTTATGGGCGTTTCAGAATGTTAATCATCCTTGGCGGCTGGGTAATAAAAGCCAATAGCTCTTCTTAGTTATCGTGACAACCAAAAAATGTCCCACAAGTTTCCAAACATCCTTGATGGGAGATTTATCATTCTATCTTAAGAACCACTGGGCTAGCTAATGAGAGCTTCTGAAAGCCAGGATGAAATGCCAGGGGGCCGTCGGATTTTTATGTGTCGAATACTTCTTTTTTTATTTTCCTACTCCTTTACATAGGCATACCGTAAGACTATGCTTTTCTTCATGGTATTTACAACGCATCCGCATCCACTATTATCACAGTTAATTCTGATTCCTATGGCGTTCATTACATACCGCCTCAATCTTAGTTTATTGCTGTTTATAAATATCTTTATTTATAGCAGGTTTGGGTGAAAATTAGGGGCACCAGGGGGTTCATCAACATCTGGAACGGTTTTTCAAAAATTTTGGATTTACTAAAACCCAAACATTCTGCCAAGCACCTCTTCTCACCCCTTTCCCTAAACTTTAAAAACACATATATTTTAGAGAACATTGACTCCATGTGTTTTTAATTCATTTTAGTTTGTATCATCAAAAATTTTTTAAAAAGTGATCTGGCATCCAGGAAGCCTATTGAGCCTTTAAAATAAATAAACTCTTAACAACTTAAAAATGTCACACGAATATATTGAAACACAAAAAGAATAAAGTTTTGATGGAGACTGACTGAGATTGAAATTTGGCAAAATTATTTTTCCACATTGATTTATAGTGTTCCATCCAACTTCTTATCCACAATTTGGAGAGAATGAATTGGGTTAGTTAATCCAAAAAAAAAAAAAAGTGCTGTATCAAATTCTCTGCACCAAGACACATACATCATCAGGGAGAAAATATTAAAAAATCAAGTTGAATCAAATGGTTTGGTAATTCTTCATATTGGGGATTTTTACCATATAGTTGGTAACGATGTAAGAAACTCTTCAGACAAACTGAAAATGTGAGAAGTAACATGAATAGTTGTAATTTTAGAAGGAAAATAAATTTAGTTATGAGTTAACTTTTGATTGTGATATGTCAGTGATTCTCATGATTTGAGAGAAGGCTGAAGATTAGTTTGCTGACGTTTATTGACAATAAATGTATAAACTCTCTCTCTATCCTCTCTCTCTCTGTCTCTCTAACGCACACACAGAGCTAAAGAAATATCCTTGTTAATATACTAATGTAAATCCACTACCGTAATTAGATTGAGACCAATGAGTTAAGTGACATAGCATGGTTAAAAATTTTATTTAAATCTGTTCATTTGAAATAAGAGAATTTTCAGGAGGATTACAAAGAAGACTATTGAGGGTTTGAAAGTAAGAACTGTGAAGTTATACTAAAGAGTAGAGATATAGATTATTTTAAAAACTTTGTGAAAAATGTTAAATATCATTAGGATAGGAATTCAAATTTAAATGAGATGCCATTGTTTACTTCACATCAGAAATGCTGTTTAAACTAAGAACAGCTTATGATTTTCCACATCTTTCTTCCATATTATTCAAGGTCTCCAATGGGCACATTCATATATTGCTGATAAAAATGTAAAATAAATTTGAAGATGCATATCAAGAATCTAAAAATGATAATACAATAGTTACCTCTTATCTGATGTTTCATTTTCTGTGGTTTCAGTTACCTGTGGCCAACCATGGCCCAAAAATATTAAATGGAAAATTACAGAAATGAACAATTCATAAGTTTTAAATTGTGTGCCATTCTGAGCAGTGTGATGAAATCTCTGCCATCCTGCTCTCTCCCACCCGGGACATGAACCATCCCATTGCCTGGAATATCCACGCTGTAGATGCAACCCATTTGGCACTTATTAACCCTCTTGGTTATCGGATCAACTGTTGTGGTATGACAGTGTTTGTGTTCAAGCAACCTTTTTTTTTTTACTTAATAATGGACTCAAAGTGTAAGAGTAGTGATGCTGGCATATTGTTATAATTGTTCTATTTTATTATTAGTTATGCTGTGCCTAATTTGTGAACTAAACTTTATCACAGGTATGTATATGTAGGAAAAAATAGTATTAATACATATAGGATTCAGTACTATCCCAGGTTTCAGGCATCCACTGGGGGTCTTGGAATGTATCCTTTATGGATAAGGGGGGGATTACTGTAATCTTTAATCCAGTAATTCTACTCTTGAGAATAATCCTAAACACACACACAGACAAACACACACACATGCACAAGCTTGTATGCTCAACTGAGGAAAAAAAATTGAAACAATCTAAGTGTCCAAAATTAAGGAAGAATTAAGCAGATGATATCTATATAATGGAAAACTGCACAATGTTAAAAATGATGAGGAAAAGGTTATGATAAGTTAGAGAAATGTAGAATGAATTACAAAATATTATGATGTTTACGTTTTAAATTGCGAAGAAGAAATATGGTATACAAAAAGCAACAGTGATTTTACTCTACCCACTTTATAGCATCGAGTCAGTGTTCGTGGCAGAACTCAAGTATCCAATTGTTCTTGACTTTATTTTAGCATGCAGTAAGTGCTCAATAAATGGAGGCTACTTTTCATAGTAAAGCTATCAAATTAATTACATGTGAAGTTAATTTTATTCTTTAATAAAAAAAGAAAAAAGCAAGACTTTTCTCATAGTACATGGGAATAAAAGTTATGTGGTTAAATAGTTTTAGAAAAATTCAGTTTTAGAAAAATAAAGATTTTTAATTGAAAAAATATTCATACTTTAAATTACAATTGACACCAGGGTTAATCATTGTGAAAATTAATTTTTCCATTGAAGGGTAAATTTTTATTATTAACATCTTTACTGTGTATAGCTGGTGTATTTAATTTGAGGGGTAAGTTGCATGCCCTATAAGGCCAGAGTGAATTACCATTGCCAATAGGAGCAAGAAGTCCAGCATGTTTCCCTCCAAAGCCCCATTATTTTTCTTTTATACATCTATAAGTTCCTGTCTATTTTTCAGTGGTCTGAGTAGTGGCAGAGAATTTTCTGATCCAGTCCTAGCTTGGTGTCCAAATAGATCCTGCTGGTTCTGTAAAGGTGGACTCTCCCACTTTCTAGGGTACTTATGATTTTAAAAAGAATTCCCCACAAACTCACTGGTGCCTTCAAGGTCAAAATTTTCTCAATTCTTGAGCCAAGACATTTCCAAGGGGCAAAGACTAGCTATGGGAGAGAATCAGACACGTGTTTTTTTTTTTTGTTTGTTTTTCGAGACATATTCTCACTCTGCACTCATGCTAAAGTACAGTGGTGTCATCACAGCTCACCGCAACCTCAAACTCCTGAGCTTAAGCAATCCTTCTGCCTCAGCCTCCTGAGTAGCTGGGACTACAGGTGAGTGCCACCACATCTGGCTAATTTTTCTGTTTTTTGTAGAGATAGGATCTTGCTCCTGCTCAGGCTGGTCTCAAACTCCTGGCCTCAAGCAAGCCTCCTGCCTCAGCCTCCCAAAGTGCTAGGATTATAGGTGTGAGCCACCATGCCTGGATCTGAACAGGTTTTGATGCCCATCATCTTATAGGTGAGCAATGATGAGAGCTGGGCTCCAGCAGAAATGGAGCTGGGTAAAGCTCCATGAAGCAGCCAAGGGTAAGGCTGTTGAAGCAGCCAAGTCATCTCCTGAGGGAAACAGGGGCAAAAGAAAGCAGCAAATTTTCTGGGTCAAGGCTATGCTGAGCTCAGGGATTAGGCCAAATCACCCAGCTCCAGCTTTCCCAAGAAAGGGAGTACAGATTCCTATTTCAGGCTCAAGGAAACTCTATGCCTTAGAATGCACTACTGTTAGGTTGAACCATATGAAACTGTTATTTTTTGTAAGTTACAAAGGGTCGGGTATTGGCAATTTCATAAGGTTCAATCTAATAGTTCCTGAGATACAAGTGGCTCCAAGAAAGGAAGGTTCAATGCTTGTACCTTGTATGTTAGGTCTGAGTCCTCCAAGAAGCAGAAGCCAAGATGGAATTAAACGTGCAAGGATTTTATTAGGGGGGAGTGCCTGTGTGTAAAGACGAAGTAGGAAGAAAGCTGAAAGAGTCATCAGAATGTGACAGTAGTCTGAGCCCAAATGAAGGAGAGAGGAAAAAAAGGTTGGGTGCGAGTCTCCTAGACCAGTGTATGGTCTAAAGAAGGTTTAAGAAAGCTTTAGGGAAGTTTGTGAGCCAAACTCAGACAAAAAAGGAGTCCCATGTCTCCCAGAAACAGCCCATGGGAGGTGTGGTCTTGCCACAAATGCAGAGGTAGGTCTCAGGGAGCAGCGGCTAGGGCCTCAGTGAAGCATACTCCCTGTAGGCCGAGGCCCGCCATGTGCATGTTCACGGTGGCCACACCTTGAAAGGCAGATGTGCAAGTGACACCCTGCTTCAGCCCAGGCCTTGCTCACTGTCCCTTTACTCTCTACCCTCGCTTTAGCCCTATTTTAGGAGTCTTGTTGTTCATCATTGCCCCTTCAGGACAAACAAGTGTACCTTGACTTTTATGGAGAGGAAGTTGGTGGCAGAGAGAGGGACTGTAGTCCTTTCTGTTCTAGAAAGTCATTGGCTTCTCATGCATATTGGTCTCCCCCTTCCCAGAGCTCTGCGTATCAGAGGAGGCACTGCTTCGACAAGTGAAACAAGAGTCCCCTATTCCTTATTTCCAAGCAAGAGGTTCAGTGTAACAGGAATCTGCAAAACTGATAGAGGTTTATAAAATATGGTTTGGATGACCACCTGAGTATCTGTGTAGAGCATCTAACTGCTTTCTGTCCCTGTTGAAGGGGAAATCGCCTCTGATAGGGCTCCCAGCTGCACGGCTAACAGCCTATTAGAAGAAAAGTCAAAAACAATCACCAAGTTAACACTTATCCAGTATGCAAATAAAACCTTATATTATAAAATACCCTTTCTAAATAGCATTTAATTTTCATATGATCAAAATGTGAAATTTTCAAGTGAAACTTATAAATAAATAACATATAGGTGTGCTAAAGTGTCAGAAATAGAACATAATTCATATTAGGATTAAGTTTTTACTAGGAAAGTTAAAATGGGAATTGAATAATTATTCCAGTAAATCAAACAGAAGATTATTCTCTCTCTAGCCTAGTTTTTTTTTTCTTCTAAGAATAAAAAGTGTGTAGATTGAGAGAAAGATTGAGTAATTTGGATGATTTCTCATTTATCTATCTATTTCCCTAATGTGGACTGGATCTTATTTGGGGGACTTAAAAGGTATGTATAAATTAAGCTTATGCACAAGAAAAAAAAAAGAAAGAAAAACCATGAAAATAAATGTTTAAAGGAAGGGTGAAAACAGAACTCAAATTCTTCTATTTGAACAGGAGACTAAAACCATCCACACAAGCATCCAGGAGATCTGGCAAACATGCCCTTGCACGTTCCTTACACAATACAGTCTTACACAATTCTTCCATTCTCTCATGGGCTTGTGTCTGCTGGCCCCCCATGCTCCCTGAAGAAAGCTTATGGCACTGGATTGCATCAGCTCGATGTGATGGATGAGCAGGACATCATCAGGGAGGGAGTGTTCTGCCTTTGGCTTGGTTTAGAGTCAGATGTGAAGAAAAGAGGAGCAGTAAATTTGGAAATTATGTTGCAAGGAAGTAAAATTTATTTTTTATCTCTGTAAGTTCCAAAGAAGGAATAAAACCTGCAAATATGATGGTGAGATGATTGGGCTAATTTGTAAGGTAATTCATCAAAACATTCAAGCTGGGAGATCATTTCTTCAGGCATGGGGAGGAGCCTAGGAAGGACTGCATTTTAATTTCCTCATCTGGGAGTTCTCACATGCACCTCAAACTCTGATTCTACAAGTGCAACTGGAAAGTCAGAGAAAAAGCACAGTCTTCTTTAAACTCTGCTTTGTGATCAGCTAGATTTTTATGTGATGTTGGAATAAAATCTCCTTAAACAGGAAGTTAAACAGAAATGAAAATGATTTAACAAATCATCACATAAATTTAATTAAGGGCTAAAACCTAACAGCATCACAGAAAGCTTAAATCAATAAGCTTCAGAGAGATGTGCCAAATTCATTTTGTTCATGCCACCAATTAATGAAGCTGCGTTTAGAGCTGAGAACTGTGAAGAAAGAAAGATTTTTGTAAAGATAACTGTGGGATTTCTTTGATTCTTATGTTATCTTGCCACCAAGTTTGTGCTTGTGTCAACTGGTTTTGTTGACTACAGATTTGTGGCAACATCTCTCTACTTATTTTAAAGGAATTTTCAGTATATAATACAAGGACCATATAATATTCCAGCGATGCCTACCTTATTTAGATGAATTGGATCCTGAACTAGCAATTAAATTTACGCTTATTGGATCAAAGTCAAGAGGGGTATTTTATAACTAGTCTAACAATTTAAATAAGCTGTTGATGATGTAGTATATGCAAAGCCCTGTGCTGGGTACAGTGGTGGATACAAAGCTGCATCATTTATATATAGACTTACTGACTTGCAGTTCATATGGAGGCATGCGCTCAAACAATTAGATTAGAAAGTATAAAATGAAAATTATTACAAAAGAATCATGGACAGTTTGAGAAATTTAGAGGAGGTGAGAGATTACTTGCATATGTGGTAGAAATAAGGGTCTTATCAGTGATAAGGGATTTAAGGTGGGAGAAAGTATGAAAAAATCATGATATTAGAAATTTCACAGTGTGTATTGGAATGAGGAAGTGATTCACTTCGGCAGGAGTAAAGGAGTCATTAAGAAGAGTAGGCAGGAAATATTGTTGGAAAGATAGGATATGGGCTACTTCACAGTGGCCTGAGAATGGCAGGAAAAAGGAGTTGGCTCCAGCGTAGACAGTGGAGAATTACTGAAGTTTTTGAGCAAGTAAGTAGCTTAATCAGATTGTGATCAGGAAGAGTACGTAAAGC
>NW_012147952.1:3352065-3355014 GCF_000956105.1 Propithecus coquereli
TGTCACTTTGGGCTGACAAAAAAGAAGAACAGAAACATTCCTAGTAAGCTCAAAATATCCAAGGAAAGAGCAAATGTGCATGCTATAAAGAACTTGAGAGTGAAGTAGGAAGCAAAATGACTTTCCGTCTTTAGAAACAATAAGATATTTTTAAAAGCAATAAAATATTTTTAGAAAGACCACATTTGATTGAATCTCTAGTCGTAACTCATTTATAACTAGAGAGTTATTTGAATCTTATGTTGATTTTTCATTTTAAAAAGTTCTGCTTTCCTATCCCTGCAACAATGGATTTGACAATTCTTCCTGTTGAATAGGTTGGTTATTTGGGTAAATACTCAAATCCATCCAAAAATAGATTAGGCAGAATAGGAATTATCCTGGGTGTCTTCTCTCTCTCTCTCATCATGCTGATTCCTCCTTTCTTACCTCAGTGCTCTTTAGCAGTCCCGTCAGAGGACAAAACTGAAAAGAAATGAAGAGTAATCTGCTTTTGCTCATAATCCTTCAAGTAGGGGAATTTAAAAATGTGCAACTTCTTTCCTCCTTAGGATTTATTCATTTATTTAACTGAATAAAAAATTGGCTGTTCTAACGCTTTGACAGTATTCATCTGTACCAAGAAGTCCATTTAGTTGATACCACTGCAATTCGGATTTACATGATGTGAGTTTTCACTTGATAAAATTACATTTCTCAATTGCTTTGGGGATGAGATAACAGACTTATCCACTTGATGTGTTCAGGAAAGATAGAGATGAATGATATAACTTTATTTCAGCCATTCACCGACAGAACTTTATTGAGTAACTGCCTAATGTCTGGCACTGTGGATTCAAAGGCCCCTGTCTTGAGTAGCTTTGACCTCGGGTGTCCTGATCTTAAATATAAACACACACAAGTATGTAATAATACCTTATGTTAACCAAACTTCTCTTTATTCTGTCTCCTATGCATTTGACCTCGAGCTGTATGTAGAAAGAAGACCTTTGATGCATGAGAATTTGTTAAAGGAGACATGTGTGAATATTTGAGAGGGAAATTTATTTTGGAAGGCATTGTTTGTTATTCTATCCAGCCTTATTTTAAAAAGATAAAAATGACCTCTTAGCTAGAACTGCACTGTCTTAATAAGCATTTGACAAATATTGTTCCATTTTGTCAAGTAATTGAAGAAGCTTAATTTGTACTTCAGTGTTTGATAAAAACTTATTCTGAACATTTAAAAAATTAATAAAGTCATCTTTATATCCTCAGCAGCTATCAAAGTACTTGTTCATTGAATGAATGAAACTATGTGGTCCTCTAATATTATAAATAGGGCAAATGAACTGACTTGTTTTTTTTCACCCTTGGGAGAAATATTTAACATACAGTAGAGGGCCTATTACATTTAAAGATCCTCAGACCCTTCAAAAATACCCCCTTTTACTTATATTCAAGCAATTTTTGTGCTTTTTAATTAAAGCATGTATGTTATTAATTGCTCTTTGGAAACACTTTTCAGGTTTAAGTGAAATTACATAATATAAATAATAAAACTTTGTTTTAGAAAATGTATTTCATAGTCCAATCTTGTTTCCTAGCTTCCCCTATTAGTTTGAAGTATTAAAATATCGTATATTTTTCTGTGTATATATCTTTATATATATATAAAGATCTTAATATATATATAAGTTCTTATATATATATAAAGTTCTTATATATAGTCTATATAGTTTATCTAACAAAAGTTAACTGAGAATTGTTTTTTATATACTTAAGTGTCAATGTTTATAAGCAGTGAAACTAATTAGCAAATGTCACAGAAAGTAATTGGAAAATATCACTTAAATTAATTGATGCAATATTATTAAAAGTAATTTTAAATAAGTATCAGGTAAACTTTCTAGTAACAAGTTCTCTTGGATAGGGACGTGATTTTCCTAGTGTGATGGTGAGACACAGTTGTCCTCAGACACAGACAGGAGTTGATGAAGTACTAAAATACATGGCAGGAAAGAGAGACTAGACTGAAGAAGCCGTGGGTGAAAAATCCATTATGTCTTTTCCATCTGCTTTATGCTGTTCGTATGTTCTTTATGTAAAGTGATTCAGCCACTGGAGGTCTCTGTTTCTCTGTATAATTTTAGGAAGATGCATAAAAACCACTGATATAAGGGAGGCTAATGAACTACATTGCTATTTTCACTAGTCAAAAAAATGTATGTAGCTTCTGGTATTAGAGTCCCAGCTGTAGTTTATACAGGACAATATTTGTGGACATTATTATAGTCTGTATGAGATTAGATGTATATCCACATTCTAGAATATTCAAGGAGCTTCATCTTCAGTATTGTTTCTACTCAAGTGACAAAACAACTATAATTGCTAAATTGATTTTACCTTTTCTCATTTTACATATAGGAAAATTTATGTATTTGTCTTTAAAATAAATAAACTGAGTATAAAATCCTATTTCTAAAATAAGGACTTGAGGGAATTAAGAGAATATTTGCCTGCAAACTACTTTTATTTATTTTTAACTTTATTTCCAGACTAATAAAAATTCAAGTTGAAACTATGTAAGGTCTGAAATATTGAAATGTTACAATTCCTGGGAGCAATGGCTCGTAACCACAGATGTTAATGTTGAAGGGTCATTTCTATGCAAAAATTATTTACTGAACACTTACATTATGGAAAACAATGTGCTATTGTATGGGATATACAGGTCAAGAGGAGAAGGTCTGTTTTGAAGGAAGTTCTAGCAGATAGAGGGTGAGGATAAGACAAAGATAAAAGAAACTATGAGCTAACACAAATACTGTACTATGGAGGCTCAAGTATGGAAGAGATCACATCTGCTCCAAGAATATCAGAAAAAACTCTACGTGTGTTGACATTGAGGTGGGTGGGACTTTGATAGACAACTATTTTGGGGTACAGGGTTGGAGAAGTATGGGGTAA
>NW_012147952.1:3356489-3359933 GCF_000956105.1 Propithecus coquereli
GGATATTGAAAAAACAGAAATTGTTCTTCCTACATAGCTTCGTTTATAGCAAGAGATGTTCATTGACCAAATATGTTATGAAAGCTAAAAGAAAGTAGGATACAATTTGGGAAGCCTTAACAAAGTGTCCTGTTCAAAAGAAATACCACTTAGATACTCCAAAAATCTTTGAAAAGCTATTTCAATGTGTACTAAGGCCTTGTGGAGAGATTTTAAAGGTGAATTCCATTTTCCACACAGAAAAAAAACCATCTTAAAATACTTTCTTCATCCATCTCACAATATCTCAAGCATTATTGTTTTTCCCATAATACTTTCTCAAAATTCCCTAGAATTCACTCTCCAAACACAATCTAGGCTGGCTCTTCTTTTCATTTCATCCCCTTCCTTCTTTCTGGTTTAGTTATTTTCTCCAACTAGATTGGTTTCTCATTAGCCACAGCACACCAACAGGCTAAGGAGGCCTACAATGAAGCCTCCTTGGAAGGGCGGCTCTGTGAACACATGTATAATCAGAATATAACTGGGGTCCCCTGTGGCCCTGGGTCTGTGTCGTATAACTGTCAAAGAAACAGCACTTTGGTTCTAGAAGCCAAGACAAATAACGTTGATTTTTAAGTGAGCACTTTGGTTCTAGAAGCCAAGACAAATAATGTTGATTTTTAAGTGAGCACTTTGGTTCTAGAAGCCAAGACAAATAATGTTGATCTTTAAGTGTTATAAAAGAGAGTAGTACAAAGGTTTTTACATAGAAAGCTTCCTGAAAACTACTTTTACATCTCTCTCTCCCCAAAGTATCCTGCTTAAGGCAAACATTAGGAATGGCTAAGAAGGAGAATTCATCAGATCACCACTAGGGGGAGTGTGAGAGCAGTGTGTGATATGCCTGATAAAGGATCCATTCATAGCATTCTTTCATTCAATCAGCAAGTGTTCAATTAACCACAACTAGGGGCTGGGCACTATGATAGGAACTAGGAACACCATAGTGAATATGATACTTAGAGTATGTCAGGAAAGTATTCATGAAATGTTAACACTGTGATGAACGTTATTATAATATCTTAAATGTATTGAATACCAGTTCTGTGCCAGGTATTGTGCTAAAAGCTGTACACTTAATCCTCACTTAATTTTATAGGAAACCAGTGTGATAAATGCCATTATTACCTCCATTCTACTAATGAAGAAACTGGGTGTTACACAATAACTTACTCAAGGTCACATACTTAGTAAAAGTTGGAGCCGGGATTTAAAACAAAGTTTACCTAACTTCTGACCTAAAGTCTTCAGCCAGTGTTAAAGTACTACGGCTTTGTAGGAGCGGGGCAAGAGACAGAGTACAAAAGATGGAGTCATTATGGAAAGGAACCGAAAAGATTCTGCCCTCACAATTCAGAATTTGGGGGTCTGCTAGCAGCTGACACCCAAGGACAGACGCCCAGAGGAAGACCCTTTGGGGCTAAGGTCCCAGAGCACTCAGCTGACGACCTGGCAGAGGCTGCAAAACAAACAGGCAGCTGGGCCCATAAAATGAGATGCATGACAAGGGGTACGGGCCTCAGTTAGGGGAGACCTAGTTTGGAGAGAGACCGTGTGGCTACTATATGAATGGACATTAAAAAAATGGCATTTGATAGGATTTTCAATTTCTCTCTGAGATGCAATAAACTGAACAAAGCATATAGTCAACAGCGTCAGCTTTGGTCTCAAAACAGGTCTGGGGTAAAGATGCAACTCACTGTGTGGCTTTGGGTAAATACTTAACTTTTCTGTGTCTTAGTATACTTTATGTACAAGATGAGTAATTTGACGTTTAAAGTGAATAAATCGAGAGTAATTGTAAAGATTATATTATGTATAAAAAGTGCTTAGTTTAATAACAGCTACAGAGTATACCTGCAACAAATGGTGGGTGTTATTACTGCAGGCTGTTTGCAGATTAAATGCTTGCTATGTTTGTTCTATGGACTGAATGTCTTTTTTTATTTTTTATTTTACTGGCCTGTAAACCATTCTGTCTCTGTTAAAGATGACTATCATATCCATTTTGATTGATTCAAACTTTAACTCATAGAAGACATCATATTTATTTTATTAAATATTTTCAAGCCTAGATGAATACCTCACATTTGGCCCCATGGGGTACAAACATGGTACAAGTGAAAATTACTGGCATTTTTTTTTCTTTTTTCTTTTTATTCTTTCTGCATATTATGGGGGTACAAATGTTTGTGGACTGAATTTCTTTCTAGAGCTTTATTTTGAGAAGGCAAACAGATCTTGTTGGAATGCCCAATATGCAATGTATTTTTGGCATTCCAGATGGAGCATTAATTTTTATTATTGTTATCAATACCTTATGTTAACATTTATGGGGCATTTACTATGTCAGACAGTATGCTAAGGGAGTTTACTTATATCAAGGCATTTCATCCTCACAGCAAATCTACAAGGTGGACACTATTATTAATCCTATTTTAGAGATAAAGCAACTTAGGTTCAGAGACTTAAATGATGTGCCCAAGGGCACATACTGGTAGATCTTGGTGCCAGGTTTTGAGCTCTATTCTGCCTCCTGCGTTTGAAGGGAAATATTTTCAAGGAGGTGACTGGTCTTTCAGGTGGGGCAGTGTAGCAATCAGAGCTTCTCCCTGTACACAGCTCTCCTTCCTGACCCACCCTGCTCACAGAGAGTGGGATCACCCATAGGCAGGGGAATGGAGGGTAGGCCTGCTCCAGGAATGCCTGTGTTCCTACTCTGGAGGAGACATCCAGGTCTGCGACCCATGAGCTACTTTTATAGTTGGGGTGGAATTAATGAAGCGCACCACTGCTGACAGGAATGGGCATGGTCGGGCTGAGATTTGGGCTGTGGAACAGCTGTTGCTGGCACTGCCTCCAGCCGTGGGCTGGGCTTTTTAACGGGTGTGATGTAGTTCACACCCAGTGGCTCATCTGAAATCCTCTAAAATGCCCGTAGGTCTCTGAACTCTAGAGGTGAAGTGTTAGGAAAGGATGAATGCCCAGGGAGTGGCAAGGCTTGGAGAAATTCAGAGCTTTCCATGTAGCGAGAGCATCCTGCCACTCAGGCTCCATTTCTTCTTGGAAAGTTCTCTTTCTTTTTGCTTTTGGATATTCTATCTGACTGGGATTATCACATTTTGATTTTCTTGGAATGGCTCAGAGCTCAGAACTCTGGAAAATGGAAAGCTAGTGTGAACGTTCTTTCCTTTCTCAGGGATTTGGAGTCTTATTACTGTATGGTTTCAGGTTTCCATGATTTGTATTTTAATGTTGTGGTCTACATGGAGTTAAAGAATGTGTAATACTATCATTTTGCTGTCCTGGGATTTCTTTCAGAGCTGTTATTGTTTGTAATTTATAGCTTGCTCCTTTTCCAAGAAACCATTTGAGATGGCTTCCAATATGAAATAAATATAA
>NW_012147952.1:3360970-3378615 GCF_000956105.1 Propithecus coquereli
ATGTGTACAGATATACAAACATAAACATATATGTACTAGCCCTGGTGTGTGTATACATACATACGTATTTATTGCAGTAGGCAGACAAACAGCCACTCAAAGATGTCCACATCCTATTCCCTGGAAATTGTTAATAGGTTAGGGGAATAAGTTTGCAAGTTAACATTGGTAATCATCTGACTTTAGAATAGGGAGATCATTCTGGATTATTTGGGTTGGTCCACTGTAATCACAAGTGTCTTTAAAAGTGGAAGTGGGAAGCAGAAGAGACCAGAGTGATGCAGGGGGAGAAGGACTCAACTGTTGACTGTGAAGATGGAGAAAGAGGACCAGGAGCCAAGGAACGAAGATAGTTTCTAGAAACTGGAAAAGGCAAGAAAACAGATTCTCTCCTGGAGTCTCCAGAAAGCAACACAGCCTTTCTGACACCTTAATTTTAGCCCCATGAGACCCATGTCAGACTTCTGACCTATAGAACTGTAAGATAATAAATTTGTGTTAAGTCACTGTTTGTGGTAATTTATTACAGCAGCAATAGAAAACTAATACACACACATGTGTGCATATACATACAAATAAAATAAAGAGGATAGAAAAAGGAGAGAGAGAGAAGAAAAAGAAAAAAAAATAGGTGAAAATATATTTCTATAGGGAATTAAGATAATGCAGTCTAGGTAGCTGATTGCAAAGATACAAGTTAGTTCTCATATATAAATACAATTAGATGATTGTATACAATTGTGCAAAAATACAATGACTTATTGACTCTTGGATATATAATAGGATGTTTGAAATTTAGTCTATACCAAGAGAGAATTCTTGACTTTATTCCCTCCTCAAAGCTGTTACTGCCAATAATGGGCTGGAGCCAATTCCTTCCAGTTCCCGAAAATCAACTGGTGACCGTGTGTCATTCAGGGATGTCATGTCGTAGATTGGATAAGCAATGATGAGAATATTTAAACCCCTAATATACCAAACACTACAAATCAGGGATTTTTTCTCCTGAGACTTGGTTTTTAAACATTTACCAGCACACCATTGCTTTCACGGGTTTACCTATCTCAGTAAGTGGTATGACCATCCACCCAGATGCTGAAAACCTAGAAGTCATCTTTGATTCTCTTTCTCTCATGGCCTAATCTGCTCAATGAGTGAGTCTTGCCACCTCTATCTTGAAATTACATCCACTTTTTTTGTGTCCACAGGTACCACTCTGATCTAAGCTACCAGTATGTCTTGCCTGGACCATTGCAATGGGCTTATAATGGACCTGCTGGATTCTACTGTTGTTCCCTTACCTTCTTTTAAAATGTAGATCATGTCATGTCACTTCACTGCTTAAAATCCCCCACTACCCTTAGAATAAAACCTATGTTCCTTAACTTCAGCCTTCAAGTCCTCCCTTCCTTGACTCAGTTTAACTCACAAGGTTCGTCTCGACTGTTCTCCATCTAGCTCCCTGTGCTCTGGCCACATTGCTCTTTCTGCTCCTCAATTCACCAGCCTTATTTCTGTTTTGAGGCTTTTTCCATAGCAGTTCCCTTTTCTGTGAATATCCCTCTCCCTCCCCCCAGGTCTTTGCATGGCTGCCTCCTTCCTAACCATCAGGACTTAGCTTAAATGTCTCCACTTCAGTGAGGCTTTTCCTGACCACGCAACCGAAAGTGATCTATAACATTCCTTATAACATCACCCTGTATCATTCTCATCTCAGCACTTGTGCCTGCCTACTGTTTGCTTGTCCATTTATAGTGTTTGGCACATGGTAGGTGCCTAAGACTTGCTTGTTGAAAGAATGAAATTAGCTTAGGGAGCCAGAATGTTTTAAACATTGGCTAGAAATACGTTCCACAGACAGCTTCTTCCGTGTCTGGGACCTAGTGGCAGGGGGTGGCTGGTAAAAGCTATCAACTCTGGCCTGGAATAGGAAAGTGGAAAATGGTGAGGCAGCAGAAATGTGAGTCAGAAGGTCAAATAGCCAAAACAGCTTGGGTAAGCTATTGCAGCCTCAGTAAAAAGTGTCCAAGTGTCAGATATCAGGGTAGGGATGGTGACTTACAAAATGCTGACCTGTAGGCAAGAAAAGTGCAGAACCAGAATGCTCAGACCCAGTCCTGGGTCCAGAGCTGACAGGCAGGGGAGCCAGCACTGGGGCTCAGGTGATCCTCCCTAATGACGGTGCTGACCTATCCTGAACTCTTTCTGAAGACTTCCTCCAGGCCCAACTTTGCCCATCCCTAACTCTCATATATCAGATATCACAATTGAGTCTCCTCCTTAGAGAAGTTTCAGGAGAGACAAAGACTCCACTGCTAGAGTTCATGGTTCTCTCCACAATAGAGTGGCAGTTGTGTCCATCCATAGCTTTTCATGCTCTCTAGGTGTAAAAAGGCAAACTTTTTTTAATTGTTACATTGATGATTTTTTTTAACAGAGCTGTCTAAGAATGACTATTCTTACGATCATAGATTTTTATTGTGGAAAAGGCCTTGATTAATTGTTCCAACAGCCTCCTTATTTTACAAAGAGATTTTTTTGATCTGTTCAAGGTCACAAAGGTCATGGTAGAATCAGGACAAGAATCCATATATCCTGACTTCCTGACTCATGAATTGGAAATGGGGATTCATATTAAACTGTCATCTGCAAAGTGAGAAAGAGACAAATAAGTAAATAAGTCATTATCAGGATCAGGGATTTATTAAACAATAGTAAAGCCCTCCAGATGTCGTGAGGGGTCAGTTCAGCTTAGCCCCTTCACATTCTTCCGATCTGTAAAAGGCAATGATGAATGACATTCCGAATGATGGTCATGGAGACTGGAAAGATTCTGAGGAAGTTTGGATCAACTATAGACTAGATTATATTAGATACGATTATACGATCTAATATCGTATAATCATATAATCTAGTCTATATAATTATAGACTAGATTATATTAGATAGCATATTATGCTATTTTCTGATTCTTTGGAAATTTGTAGTACCTGGCTACTGTGTTTAGCCAGAGGTTCCAATTTCTTGACTACTTCAGATGAAGAGAATTTGATTGTACTTTTAACAATTTCGATAGTACTACACAATTCTTACTTTTAGACTTTTCTTCTGTAACCTAAAGATTTTAGTTTATTCTCATTTCTTCTTGAAGAGAAATGGTTTATAGCATACCTGGCTTATAGCAGATATAGTGGTCGTGAGAGAAGAAAAACTCAGACCTTGCATGTAAAACAACTAGAACAGAGACATATAAAATAAAGCCTCAATTATATGATGGTAGCAGTATGATAAACTAATTCTCTTCTGATCTCTGAGTTAAGTGTTAAAGAGTTTGGCTAACAAAATCCTGTTAGCCTTTCTCTTCAGGGTTTCCTTTTTAATCCTTTAATTGCCTTTGATAATCTCTGTTTGAGTGTTAAAGTCCTATGTGTTCTTTATTATCAATAATTAGATGGGCTCAGGACATGAGAGTGTTCTAAGTCAGAGAAATACTTTCTGAAACTAGCAATTTAATCAGTTTAAAAAGTCATTGCATTTCTATTATGCACAAAACACAGAACTGAGCTCTGTCTTCCAGCTTTGACCCTAGTCAATGTTTTCCTAGCATGTTTGGAACCTCATTTAAGAAATGGAAAGAGAAAGAGCATTTTTTGTTTGCTTTGCCAATGCTCCCCAAAGCTGGCAATGCATCATGAAAAAGAGGAAATTTCAAGATAAAGGAAATAAAAATTGGGCATTTTAGGGAGGATATGTCAGGTCCCATTTAAAAGCTGAATCATCCTTTAGGTTGTTTGAATAGCATCTAAAATTGAATTACAGCAAATGAGAAAAATCCCTCAGAATAGGAAGAAGAAAATATGTCTTCTATGCATAATTATTGGCATATGAAAATGCAGAATGCTTTAGTCTGACAACTTTATATTTCTTGATTTTTAAAATAATTTGATAGGTAGGTAATTAGGGTAGATAAATAGAGGTAGCTTATGCCAGCTGTTATTTTCTTTGGCTTTGGGTGATAATAGGTGGAGACTATTCATATAAATAAAAGACAATGAAATCCTGGGGTGGTGAGGCCAAATGGAGCTAATTATACATTTGTAGAAGGCAGCACAAAACTGCTGGTAATTACTTATTCATTTTTTGCATGGTGGCTTCCTCTCCAAAGACCTAAATTTGGGTGAAGTATTGGGGTCAGAAGATCATTCCAATCATTAAGACTCAATACTTTGGGATCTCATTAATTTATAAAATAAATATTTTTGGTATGTATATTATATTTTAAGGCATTTGGATACATTTCAGATACCCCATACGGTGTATATAACCCTAGACATATCAGGCAAAATCCTTGCCCTCATGGAACTTACAGTCTAGTAAGTAGAGAGGCAGATATTACACAATGATTATGAATGTGATAGGTAGTAGGAGAAAACTCAGAGTGTGATGGAATCACAGAGTGAGGTAACTTCATCTAGTCTGATCAAAGAGAAAAGGTTTATGTAAGGAAGTGATATTCAAGTTGAGAAGCAAAGAATGACTGGGAGTTAGTTGAATAAGGTGGGGTGTGCATCTATATATCAGAGAGACAGAGAGATACGGTGCTGGGTCAGGAAGGCAAGAATGATTTAGAAAAATACCAGGTAGCAGAAGCTGCATGTGAGGGGAGCAAATGTGGTTGGAGTGCGGTGAGTGGAAGAGGGAGGTGGGACCTGAGGCTGGAGAGACAGGCATGAACTGGATCACTCAGGGTCCTGCCAGGCTTCTAAGCCTTGTCATGACCATAACAGATAGCCAGGGAGGGCGTTTAAGCAGGGAATTTTATTAATATTTGGTAGGAAAAGATCCTTCTGGCTTTAGCAAGGCAAGGATGAAAATGAAACATCAGTCAATGGCCGGTTGTAGAAGTCTAGGAGTGGGCATTCTGGAGTCTCCTTCTGTCACTAACTCCCTGTCAGCGATCTTTGGGGATGTTTCTTTCATTTGCCCTCTCTTTTTTCGTTCTGCCGTCCTTGGGATAAACTGTTAATATTTCCTTCTTTCCTAGGCCTTTTTCACCTCCAATATATTTTGTAAACCACGGGCAAATTAATCTTCTTAAAACAGCCAAGACATGTATGTATTTCTTTCGCATTTACAAAACCTCGCAGCTGGTGAACCCAACTCCTGGGCTCTGGGACGCTCCAGCCCTCCGGGCTCATCCGTGGTCTCCTCCTTGTTTCCTGAGTGCACATAAACACTGCATGACTCTGTTCAGCTCATACTACTTCCCCCACCTGGAATGCCTTTCTACTTGTCTGAATCTCACTTGATGCAGAAGAAATCCCAATTCCTCTGTGAAGTCTTCTGGGGTTTTATCTTCTTAATTTACTCATTCCAGCTCTATGGAATTAATTGTCTTAAAAACAACCACCTTCTACTTTAGTTCATTCTTTGAAGTGTATTTCTTTTACAAACACAAGGAATACAATAAAGGATGAGGGGTATTGCTATTATCAAAAATAACACTTTAAAAACATGCCAAGTATTATCATCTACGGCTTTTAAATGCTTTATCATTTTCGGTTAAAGCTGACTAAGTGTTTCTCTAAAATATTTTACTTTTAAAAGTGCTATATGCATATACGTAGTTAAGTATATTTGAAGAATGTCATATTTTAAAAATACAAAGATGTTACACAGATTGTTTTAGATCAGATGAATAAATTCTTTTCATATTTTGGAAAGAAGAGTTCATGGTTAATGGAGATATTTCATGGAAATATTTAAAACTGTCTTGTGTTTATATATGAATTAAATACCTCTTCCCTTCAGTATAAATATTTTTGCATAACAGAAGAATATTCTGTGCTGGGATATTCCTTTTTGCTTTACCTATACTGTGTCAAACTTAGACAACAGGCATGTGCTATATTAAATCAGAATAGGCCTTGCTTATTTTGACTAATTATGACTTTCTGAGCTACCTAGTATTTTTTCATTGAAGAATAATAAGGTTGCTGTCTTGATTATTTTGTAGCTCTTTAAAGCCTAAATAGAACTATATTCGACTAAGGATAAGCAGGTTTAATTTATTTGACTCAACGAATATAGATTGAGTGATTGCAAGGTCTCACACATTGTGTTAATTCCTGGGGGAGAATCTTGGACTTCATTGAATTTTGTCCCGAAGAAATCAAGGAAAGAAAACCAGCAATTACAGCACACAACACATACATATTTTGATAAGGTGAGATATGAGAACTGTAATGTGCTATGGAGTATACCTAACTGAGGCATCAGTGAAGACTTCCAGAAAAAGATGACCTTCACACTCAGGTGCTATTCAGAGGGAGTAACAGGTAGCAAGGTCCTATGGTGAGAGAATAGCTTTAGAATTCAGGGGTGGAGAGGTGAGGGCAGCAATGGAGGGAAAGGCAGGGTTAGAAAAGCACAGGTCCAAGGGCATTCTGGATTGCAGCCATGTTGGAGACATTTGGAACCCTGGAGAGAAAGTCTTCCCCAGTGAAGTGTTCTTGATTTTTTTTTTTTTATTCTTTTTATCTTAAAAAAAATTTTTAAGGAAGAAGTTACCTTCAAGTTAACCAGCCAAGATTTTTAGCATTTATAAACAAATGCTAATAAGCAGAGCTTATTTATTCTTTACATAAGTAAAGTTAAAGATTCTGTCCTTTCCCCAGCCTCTTAGAGATGTTTTAAGCATAGGGGCATGAGCTCCAGTTGTAGTGGAAAGAGGTACCAAGTCAAGTTGCTGGAAAGGAATACTTCCGCAACAAGACTCTATCCCTTGAAGGGGTATTTGCCTGTCTGTAGGATGGAGCTGTAGAATATATTGCTTATATGGGGCTAAGAATTCTTTAATAAGACAAAACATATGTGTCCTGAGAATTTGTAATAATGAATATCATAATGCCTAAAGAATCTGAAATCTATTAGCTACTTTAAAAAGATTTTTCAAGTTAATTTTTGGTAATGATGATTATAATTAGATATTTTTCCTACTATTTTTAACTATTGGTGACTCAAATCCGTGATAACTGAATTTTATAGATGATATGATCAGAGACAGAGGACAACGAAGAAGGATCTGAACTGTCACCAGGAAGCTGTGCCTTATTTCTTCGCTAATGGCCACAATTTAAAGAACACCACTTTGATTCAAGGACCTCTTTAGTTGATTCCAAAGTACAATCTAGTTCAATTTGTATGAAGAGATGGAGTGAGACAAGTTCCAAACTTCCTTCTAGGGGTTTAGAATATAGAATGGTTATTTTAGGGAAAAAAAATTCTGCCAAGTTTTCTTTCCTCTTCTTTTTTTCCTAGTGTTGATGTAGACTTAAGCTTTGGATTTTCAATATATATCTGAAGTGACTGTCCATATGGAATACCACCTAGCAGAGGAAAAAAGTATTTCCAGCTGCTGTTCCTTTGTAACCAAATGTTACATTGGGCATCAGTCAGAGGGATTTTGCCACCTGATGTTGCAGCTCCCTGGAATGACTGCCTGCCTCTGCCACTGTGGCAGAAAAAGCAGATGGAAGGTGACCCCTTCCCCACAGCCTTTTCTCTCCATCTTCCATTTCAGGGACTACTGAGCTTTACGGTCAGGAAGCAAGACTTTCCCGATCTTTGGGCTGTCCTCTTGTCTTCCTGCTTCGCTGCCACAGGAATCTACCTTCATGAATGTGAAGGGGTCTTGTGAGAGCTGGAAAGTTTGACTATAGGTAAGGTAACAGCTTTGACTTAACAACCTTCTTACCTTTCAGAAACACTATCCCCCAGGGCCATGGAGGGTTGAAATTGAAGCAATACTACGTAGGATGTGTTGTCCAAACTCCCGTCAGTCTTTGGCCTGGGAGGTAACCAGTCCTTGACCAAGTTTTTCTTGCTCTGTCCTTAATGATGAGATTCTATATTTTCTACTGTTTTTCATGCATTTTACTTTCTTTCATAGAAGAATGGCAAGAGTAGATGGTAGAAATTTTTATTTTTTAAAAGAAATTTTAGGAAAACAAAGAATTGCCAATTCTTCTGGCCAGTATTTTTAAGAACTGTCAAGAATTGTGAAGGGTCCACGATTTCACATCACTTGCTAAGAAGCTAGTTTGTTATAATTTCATGGTTGCTGGCAGAAGATGCAAGCCTCCTGGGTCAGAGACAAAGGACTTTATTACTCATGGCACAACAAGCAGCATGGGAATTGGCATATTTGCATCAGTTCCCTGAGTCCAGAAGGCAGTACAAAGAGGGCAGGTGACACCTGCACGTGTGGTGAGTTGCATTAGAGGAAAGGAATCCTGAGTTTAGGGAACTTGAATCTTCTATAGTGGACTACAGCATGTCTGCCCTTTGGTCCAGAGAGAGATGCCATCACCATCCTACAAGGCTGTTTGCTGTATGTGCAGTTTTGGAAAGATAGTCTGTAACAAAAGGTGGTTACTGCCATACGTAGAAGCACAAAAGACCTCTGGCAAAATTTCTCTCAACATAAAACAATTTTTCTAGTTGGCCAAATCTCTGAAACTACTGAATTAGATATAATTCCAGAGAATAAGGAGAAAGGGATGAAAGAAAAAGAGAAGACAGTTTTTTTGTGCAAGAATATGGAGGTGACAAAGAAAAGTTCTTCTTGAGATTCTATATCTAACTTACTTCGAATTCTCAGTGACTAATCAGCTCTTAAAGTTAGCATTATATGCTGTGTGCTCCTGATAGGAGTATTGGCTTTTGTTTTTCAACAATTAATATGCTACCATAATGATTCTGAAGTGTAGCCTTTAATAATGAAAATAATTTAGTGTGTGTCTTATGTGTTTATCAGTGACTTTGCTCTACTAAGTCTTTTTGAATTCTAGTTAATACAAATATTTACATTCTTTAGTGAAAAAGACATGATAATCTTGCATATTTGTAAAGTACTTATTGCTGTATTCAAAACAATTTCAAAAATTTCTATGAGAGATGGAATATGTACATATTTTAGGGAGAAAAAATATGAAAATTTAATACAACCGTCTTATGTAAATTCTTCCTCTATGTAACTACTCTGATTTTTTATATTAAGAATTTGGTTTTGTTAGGATTGAATCCAGTCAGAAATGGTTGTGTGCTTCCAAAGAACACAGGCTGAGGAAGGTTATGGATACTGAGTACGTGTCAGACCTACTTGCTTGAGAAAAGAGGAAACTTCTGTAGAAGCTGAAAAAAGAAAAACCACTTCAGGTTTTGTGGCAGGAGTTATGTAAAGAAATTGGATATCCAGGAAGCATTCTCATAGAAGATATTGGAATATGCACTCTGAAGATTTGTATGAGCTTTGAATACTTGATTAATCTGTTAAGATTTTGTGACTTCTAAATTACTTTGATAAATGTGTACAAATTAGATTTTCAATGGTAAACTTTTAAAAAGGTCTTCATGACAGAGTATTCATGAAGTCCCTGTAACATGCCAAGTGATGGATGAGAGACACAGATGACACAGTTTTCATCCCTTTGGGAGCAATTGTCATGAGCTGCAAGACAGAAGAAAAACGATGAGATGAAATTTAAAAATCTTCTCCAAATAGTAGAAATACAAAGTAATTTAAAGAGAAAAAAGAAGGGGAAAAAAAAAACCCCAAAACAAATGCTGTATTTCTAAAGGAAATTGTTCTGTTTGATGGCTTATTACTAAACCACACAATCCTAGTGCATCTTTACATCAAATGGGGAATCCAGACATAGGGCCCTGTATAGTTAATCACAGAACTAGACAAAGGGACTTTTATTTTAAGAAATTCAAGAAGCATTGACTAGAAGACAGTGATAGGACTGGTGACATTATGGCTGGTGGGATAAAAGATGGGGGAAGAAAGATAAAGCATGTGAAAGAGACACACAATAAGATTCTGTCTTTTCTAACACCGAAGTATGGTTGTGAGAAAGGGGAAGATATATTACTAGTACATTTTTGATAACGAGGACACATTATCTATGTAGCCTGACATTCCCTTAATGGAAAACCTGATTACAGCTAAAATAGTGACAGCAGCAAACATCATGGCTTGCTCTGTGGTGACACAAAAATGAAATTCTATGGGAAAGGTGGGTAGGAAAAAGGACAGCATGTTTCATATCTTCATATCAGTATGTCCCAGCCTCAGCCACGCGGGACCACCATCAGGCATGGTGGAAAGTCTGAGGACAATGGTGGTGGCCCTACTCTCCGATATCTGTAGTGTGTGGGTGGTTGGGGTGGGTAAATTCAGAGCTTTCTCCCTTTCCTTATTCTTCCCCCATTCCTCCCAAAGGAGTTAGAATGAAGTTCTCTGAAATGCTGAGAGGAGTATTTGGTGGGAAGAGGAAATGTTTATCAGCAAAACCTTTGTATAGAAACTTTCTGGTGAGGGACATATTTTTATTCTGTTCCCTCCAATCATGCTGGTGGGTAAATACCAGACTCAGGGCATCTCTCAGTTAGGAGATAACCTAACCCTTGTGAGTCCTAATCAGCATCAGGATGAGAACAATGGGAAATGGAATTGGTCACTCTTACTGGCTCAACTCTTTGGTTTAGGGATGTCTCTCTTGCCTGGGTCTCATTGGCTTATGCTTCCAGCACCAGAAGGGAAGAACTAGAGCTACAAGACCAGCATTTGAACTTGGGCAGTTTGCTTGCCTGTTCCTTTCTGAGTCCTGTGCTAAAGGGGAAATTGGTGCTCTTGAAGCCCCGCTGGCCACCCCAGTCAGCACAGAAGTGTCAACCGGAATTGCGCAAAGTACCAAGTACTGTGCCCAGTACCTGATCCAGGAGTCAACTTATTCTCTAGAACATGGTAAGTGCTCAGTGAATATTTGGTGACTGGATGAATGAATGGTGTCCCTTTCACTGGGGGACTTTGTGCTGCAGTAAATGGTTGGCTGAAGATTTGAGGGTTTGAGCTTCTGATCAAATCTCTGTCCGTCAGAGATACAATTGGCAGCTAACTAGTCCTAGAAAACTATAACGTGTCTTTGAGCAGATTTCTACAAACCTGGTTTTAAGACCAATCAGATAACTCTCAGAAATATCATAAGATTCCAGGCCAAGTCAAGCTCCAACTCTCCTTAACATTTTAATTTACTTCCGATGATCACAAATTCTAATTCAGCCCAGGACTCTTTTTGACCCTCTCTAGACAACATTAAGAGAAGTACAATGGATTTTTACGTTCCTCTTTTATCTGATGTTCTTGACACATTTAGAAATGGCCACATCTGGGATGAGAAGCCGCTATCCATATTTACTGAGCACATACTGTATATCTGGCAATGTGACAGATTGTGAGGAACCAGGAGGACTATTATATGGTTTCTGTCTTCAAAAATTCCCAGTCTGGTGGGGGGAGTCAAACAGGGCAGAAAGTAATTAATATAGTATACATGCTTATTTAAAAATTTCCTCAGAGATGCTCAATTCTAGGCATTCCAGCATAAACCTGGACAACTGGACTATGAAGTCCCTAAGGGCATTGATTAGTATTGACAGTGTATTTCCAATGTCTGGTATAGTTCCTGGCATATAGCAAAAGTTCAATAAGAGATCAATGAATGAACAAAGGAAGGAATGATAGGTGGCAAGCTTAGTAGGATACTGCCATGATAAAGAAATGTAATACATATGAAGAAAACAACAATTAGTAATTGTACAAGTTTATACAATTTTGTCATAAAATCAAATGTAAAATAAATAGCCTGAGCTTCCCAAAATAAAATCGGAAGTCTCATACTCTGTAATGACTGAGCCCAGGTTTTTGTGTAGTATCCTGTGGCAGATATGTAACTGAAATCAAAGTAATGCACAAGCTGTACATATAGTTTTTCAAAAGAAAAGTTAAATTTCCTTCTGTTGTGATAGCAAATTACTTTCAAATTTATTTGATCTTTGTAATATTGGAATACATTTATTTTGGGGGATTTGATATTTTGTAGGCAGAGTGAGAAACAGGAGAAACTGTTTTTATAAGAGACACATTCTTCTCTCTATTTAGCAAGTTGTATATTTGCAACAGGTAGAGAACACTAGATCTTGCTAACTGTTTCTTAATCATCCAGTTCCAGATTGTGCCCATTATTTTTCAGCAGAAGCTACACATGTAAATTGCTTTCTGTTGAGTACAGAATGCTTTCTGTTTCGAAGATAGAGTTACAAATATTTTTTAAAAGCAATTTTACTGGAAATTAGCTGATTGCTGGCTGGGAGACAGTGCCTTTAGGTAAGTGTTTGGGCATCCAAAAACGTGGAGATGCATCTATTTACTTACTAGCTTTGCAGATAATGTCCATGAAGTTTAAAGGTTACAGGTTCAGCTCCTTCTTCCTGAAGTTCTGGGATTTTTGGGACAGTTCAGTGACAAGGGCTATTTCCCTCAAAAACTCCTATAAGCCTGGAATGGAAAGACTGGCTTTTTGAGGGAATGCTCTCAGGAAAACGATTTGCCAGGAAAACATACTGACTTTTCTATACGTTGCTTTCGGGCTTCCTTACCTTAAAATGTCCCTGGAACACTCAGTGCATGGCATAGCTACTTAGGCTCATTTGCTCAGGGGGCTACTGAGCTAGAAAAGCAGTTTTGCTTTTAAAAGGGGAATCACTGGTGTGGACTAAATGTATATACAAGAAGAAATTTATAAAAGGATACAATATACAGGCTTCTGGGATTGAACTAAGACGACTGGTGCTTTCTGTCAGGTAACAGATGATAACATTGGCAAAGTTCAAGGTTGTAGGACATTGATTAGAAATCATCAAGTAATCCATTACAAAAAATGGTGGAGATGATTGCTTTTAAGAGACAATGAACAGCAATGTAAGGGAAGAGAACATGTCTAAAAATTTTTATCTGGATTTGAATATTGTTGAAGAGTAGCTGATGCTGGCTGGGAGACAGCTCCTTTTGGTAAGTGTTTGGACATCCTGAAAAGTGGGGGGGCATCTATTCACTTAACTCACTTTTCAGATAATATCTGTGAAGTTTAAAGTAATAATCAAATAGGAGTATAAATGTTAGTAAAAATTAATTACTGTTGTTACATTAATAGCGTCAATGACCTGGATCTCTCAGCAGCAGTCCCTAGCCCTTCTGGTACCAGGGACCTGTTTCATGGAAGACAATTTTTCCACGTGGGGAGAGGTGAGACGGAGTTCAGGCAGTGATGGGAGCCCTGGGGAATGGCTGTAAATATGCTTGCATGCTCAACGCTCACCTCCTGCTGTGCACACCCCCCCTTCCTAAGTTTCATGGAAGACAATTTTTTCACGGAGGAAAGGGGTGTTGGGGAGGGTGGTGGAGCTCTGCAGCCCAGTCCCTAACCAGCCAGGGACCGTATGGGTCAGCAGCCAGGGGTTGGGGACCGCATTATTAGTGAGCACTTACGTTTGCAAGCAAGAAATGCTTTTTAGAATATAAGTCCTAAAGGGCTAAAACTGGGTAACATAAAAAGCAGCAGAAGGTACTTCCTCATTGCCTTTATTTATTTATTTATTCCTCTGGGCATTCATTAATCTGACAAGTAATTGTGATGTCTACTCTATTTGGCAGATACAGTCCCAGGTACTGAAGAAATAGCTGTATACAAAGAGACAAGCTTTTATGTATATATATATATATATTTTTTTTATATAAAATATATATATATTTTTGTCACAAGTAAACCAAAAATATACAGGCATACCTCATGTTATTGCACTTTGGTTTATCAAACTTTGCAGATAATTGCATTTTTTACAAATTGAAAGTTTGTGGTAACCCTGTGTTGAGCAATTCTATCAGCAGCATTTTTTCAACAATGTGTGCTCACTTTATGCCTCTGTGTCACATTTTGGTAATTCTCACAATATTTCAAATTTTTTCATTATTATATTTTTTATGGTGATCTGCAATCAGTGATCTTTGATTTTACTACTGTAATTGTTTGGGGGTGCCATAAACTGCACCCATGTAAGGAGGCAATCTTAATCAATGAATGTCGTGTGTGTTCTGAATGCTCCACTGATGGATCATTCTCCCATCTCTCTCTCTCTCTCTCTTCAGGCCTTCCTATTCCCTGAGACACAGCAATATTAAAATTAGGCCAATTAATAACCCTACAATGGCCTCTAAGTGAAAAGAAGAGTTGCAGGTCTCTCACTTTCAATCAAAAGCTAGAAACGATTAAGCTTAGTGAGGAAGGCATGGTGAAAGCTGGGACAGGCTGAAAGCTAGGTCTTGTGCACCAGATAGCCAAATTGTAAATGCAAAGGAAAAGTTCTTGAAGAAAATTGAAAGTGTTACTCCACTGAACACATAGATAATAAGAAAGCAAAACAGCTTTAGTACATGGAGAAGTTTTAGTGGTCTGGATAGAAGATCATACCAGCCATGACATTCCCTTAAGCCAAAGCCTAATCCAGAGCAAGGCCCCAAATCTCTTGAATTCTATGAAGGCTGATGGAGGTGAAGAAATTGCAGAAAAAAAGTTTGAAGCTAGTAGAGGTTTCATGCGGTTTAAGGAAAGAAGCCATTTCCATAACATAAAAGTGCAAGGTGAAGCAGCAAGCGCTGATGTATTAATAGAAAGTACAAGTGTTCTAGAAAGTTTAACTAAGATAATTGATGAAGGTGGCCACTCTAAACAATAGATTTTCAATGTGGGTGAAACAGCCTTATATTTGAAGAAGACACCATCTAGGACTTTCATAGATGGAGAGAAGTCAGTCAATGCCTGGTTTCAAAGCTCCAAAGCACAGGCTGACTTTCTTGTTAGGGATAATACAGCTGGGAACTTTAAGTTGAAGCCAGTGCTCACTTATCATTATGAAAATCCTAGGGCCCTTAAGAATTATGCTAAATCTACTCTGTCTGTGCTCTATAAACTGAACAACAAAACCTGGTGGATAGCACATCTGTTTATAGCATGGTTTACTGAATATTTTAAACCCATTTTTGAGAACTACTGCTCAGAAAAAAAGATTCCTTTCAAAATATTGCTACTCATTGACAATGCACCTGGTTACCCAAGAGCTCTGATGGTGAAGTACAAGAAGACTAATGTTGTTTTCATGCCTGTTAATACAACATCCATTCTAAAGCCCATGGATCAAGAAGTAATTTTGACATTTAAGTTTTATTATGTAAGAAATACATTTCATAAGGCTATAGTTGCCATAGACAGTGATTCCTTTGATGTATCTGGGCAAAGTCAATTGGAAACCTTCTGGAAAGGATTCACCATTGTAGATGCCATTATTGAATATTTCTGATTTATGGGAGGAGGTCAAAATAGTAACATTAAGAGAAGCTTGGAAAAAGTTGATTCCGACCCTCATGAGTGACTTTGAGGAGTTCAAGACTTCAGTGGAGGAAGTCACTGCAGATGTGGTAGAAATACCAAGAAAACTAGAATTAGAAGTGGAGCCTGAAGATGTGACTGAATTGCTGCAATCTCATGATAAAACTTGAACAAAGGAGGAGTAGCTTCTTATGGATAAACAGAGAAAGTGGTTTCTTGAGATGAAATCGACTCCTGGTGAAGATGCTGTAAACATTATTGAAATGACAACAAGTGATTTGGGATATTACATTAACTTATTTGATAAATTAGTGACAAGGTTGGAGATAATTGACTCCAATTTTGAAAGAAATTCTACTGTGGGAAGAATGGTATTAAACAGCATGACATGCTACACAGAAATCTCTCATGAAAGGAAGAATCAATTACTATAGCAAATTTCATTGTTGTCTTCTTTTAAGAAATTTCTACAGCCACCGCAGCTTTCAGCCACCACCACCCTGATCAGTCATCAGCCATCAAGACTGGGGTAAAAACCTCCACTAGCAAGAGGGTTATGACTCACTGAAGTCTCAGATGATCATTAGCATTTTTAGCAATAAAAGAATCTGGATGGAGGAAAGCTAGTCCTCTGGTCATCTCTGTGCTTCTCTCTGGAAGGCAGCCTGCCTGGAATGTCCAGGCTCTGGGGTCATGCAAATCCGCTGGCACCCACTGGTGCCCTGTGGCTCCCGCAGTCTGGGCCAGAATTGGGAAATGTGTGCGGAAATGAGGAAGATGAAAACTGAGGGTCTGAAGCCCCCTGGGGAGGACAAAGCCTCATGGTTGTGGAGAAGCAATACGGTACCTGCCTTCTCAGCTCAGGTCTGTGGTAACAGGAAGCACCCCAAGGGGGCTGGCGGCAAATGCTTTGTCCTGAAGAAGCTCCCAGTTCACTGGCAGAGCAGCTTTTGGGCTCACGAGGATAGAAAGGCTCTCAAGCAGCTCAGAAGCCTACTGACTGCCAGAGATGTGAGGGAGGAAGAAACAAACTGCTCCACCTACCCTTTTTGCTGGGCTCCAAGCCTGTCAGGGGTTGTCCTCTGCTGATATTCTTGCTCTTTCTTGTTTTGCTCTGCAACTGCTTCCTATGGAATCTCTTATAGGTTCTGACACTTTTCCCTCACAATTATACCCCATCTATGATTGTTTGTTTGTATGTTTTTTTCTTTTTCATCTACAACCTTTTCTTCTTTCTGAGACAATCTGGCAGCTGGTGTCTCTGGTCAGCCGTCTTGTCTCTCCTCCCTCAAACCTTTGGGTTTTCTTTGTCTTCTCTCTCAATTCCCATATCTAATCGGTTGTCAGATCCTGTTAACTCTTCATGATGTTTCTTGTATTTGTGTTTTTCTATTTCCAATGTCCATCCCACCTCCATATTAACTCCTTCTTGGACATGTCAATGATTTTCTAATGGATCTCTTCATATATAAGGTTTGAGTTTGAGCATTTGAAAAACAATTATAAGGTTATACAGCCATGCCAACTGCTTGCTTCTAAGGCACATGAGATATAGTGAGTACTAACTGAATAAGGACACTGGAACATAAGGGTGGTTTAGGAGGGTATGTTGTCTTGGTCGTCCCTTGGTGTAGTTCCCTGAGGTCCTTTCGCCTCACTTAGGTGCCCTACTAGTGGGCCCATATGTTTGACTTCATGCTGTTGGTGTGTAGCCCACTTAAACCCATTCTCTCCAGTCTTTATTTTTATACACAGCTATTTATAACTCTCACAAATTACAGCATAAGAAGAAAGAGTTGTACTAAAATTCAGGGTCCCCTATAATCTGATTCTAATCTAATATTTTAATAAGCTGTCACAAATCCTTTTTGGAATAAGACAAGATATAAATAAATGAACAAATGATTCACCAACATTTCTTTAGAAAGGCCTCTTTACCATACTAAGGACATGGTAGGCTCTCTTCTATATTTGAAACTTTTTTTTGTCACAATGCCTCCAGGCAATGCTCACCTTCTTCATTATGACTTTAAGAGCTAGATTCAAATTCACCCCTTCTTCTAGCATTTTCTGACTCCCCAGCCTGTCATATGACTCTTTATGTGGTACAAATCTTTATATGGATTGTAATCTTTGCCCATTTACTTTTGCTTCCTATCATTCCCCATGTTTTAATGAATCCCTTGTCACTGCATCCAGATTTACTAGGCAATTGAGAATTTTTTTTTTATTTCAGCATATTATGGGGGTACAGATGTTTAGGTTATGTATGTTGCCCTTGCCTCCCCACTCCCCCCCCCAAGTCTGAGTATCAAGTGTGCCCATCCCTTAGATGGTGAGCATTGCACTCTTTGTGTA
>NW_012147952.1:3388256-3390729 GCF_000956105.1 Propithecus coquereli
CACACACTCCTCAGTAGGCTCTTTCACAGATCTCTCCTCCATGCCCCAGGGCAGTGCAATCCTGACCTGGGTGTACAGGGTCTGGTCTGTAGGCCTGACCCCTGGACCCTGGAGATGAATCCCTGACCCTGCCAGGGGGAGAGGTGCTGGTCTTGACTCACCTACAGGGTGCCCAAGTTGGATCAATTTCACTCCACCTCGGGATTTTCCCCACTCTCCTGGAGTCCCCAGGCAAGTAGCACCTGGCAGTGCTGGTGGGTAGGGAACTCTCAGTCTGAGTATGCCTCAGTCTGCTGTAGGGCTCCAAAAGGAAAGGTCCCGTTCCTTGGAGATGCCTCCGTGTGATGGCTAAATTGTCTCTCTGGGCCCCCACGGGTAGGGAGCGGGAAGGAGAGAATGGAGCAATATGGCGTCTGCTGATAGGCTTGGATCTGCACCTGAGGAGGTGCCCCGAGGGGTCTAGGAGCCCGGCGCTGAGTCCGCAAGAGGCCACTGCTCACTGGCAGCAGCTGTCTCTGGGCTGGTGTCGGCAGGTCTCTCCAGCCACTCAAGAGCCCACCAGCAGTCTGATTTGCAAGGGAGGGGGAAGTTAACTGCTCTACCTACCCTTGTCGCTGGTCTCCAAGCCTCTCGGGACCTTTCTCCTTCCAGTTCTCCTCTGCAACGTGTTCCTGTGGAGTCTCCTGTAGTTTCAGGCACCCTTCCTTCTGACCCTCACCCGATCTATGTTTCTCTGCTAGCTTATTTTTTCCTCTTTCTTCTAAAATTTGTCTTTTTTGCAGAGACTTTCTGACTGGTGGCTTTTCTCTTCCGCCATCTTGGCTCCTCCTCCGAGAATTTTCATTTTTAACTTAGTTTACCCAAAGAACCAGATTTTTGAGAGTTAATGGCATATTACTTGTTCTCCACTGGAGAATTTTACCTTGCATCACTTGTGTTAACGTCTTAGTCATCTCAAACCATGGAAGGTCAGTTTCATTCCTCTTCCTTCCTTTATTCCAGGACCACCTTCTCAGAGATGTACCTATGATAGGTCTCAGAGTTGTTGCATAAATCCCATGGCTGCCACCAATCTGCATACCTACCATATTGAAAATATTAATAATAGGCTTAGATTGCTGAATGGAGCCTTACACAGATACTGCTTGGATAAATCACACAAGTTTTAATTACCTACAATAAACATCAGGAAATCAGCTCAATCAGAATACACAATATAGAAATTGAATCATTGTTTAGTGAAAGATGGAAGTATAAGCTTATGGAACCCTCAAATGGGACTTACCAGTGGACACACAGTTGCAAATGTTAAGTTTGAGTGTGCAAGGGTCACATCAGATCTCATAAATTTAAGAGTTGCACAATGTACAATGTACAATGTGCTTGCAAAGATGCAGAGCACTGTACATCCAGTACACTTGGCCCTGAGCATCTTATCATCATTCCCTCCCCAGCTATCTCAGCTTGGGCCACACATATTTCTAACTTAATTTTTGTGGATCTATGACAAGAATCTATTATACAGATGTCTTTGGGAATCTGGAATTTGGCAGGCCTTTCGAACTGCCAGTGGGCTCATTGTATACAAGATTTGTAGCTCCATAGCAGTTTCTTTTTGTACCTTTTCCTTTGTTACTCAGGGTTTTTTTTTTAAACCTTACAGCATGATTTAAATTTTCTCAAGATGTGCATGATTAAATAAGTAATATGTTTTTATATATTTTGCATCCCTAACACCTAATTTGGCATATTGCACTTAAAATGTCATTTCATTAAGCATTGGTCATACATGTAATGAGTTTCTGGCACTATAATGCTAGAAATACAAATAAATAGACTGAGACTTGGTCTTTGGATTAGAAGAGTTCAGCATTTTAGCCGGTCTGGGGCAGCCATGAAGTTACACTTCTCAGCTCTCTCTTCAAGAGAAAACCTGCTGCTCCTTGCAATTCTCTGATTACTCCCATCCCTTTGGGTTCAGTTGAGGTCAAGCTCTCCCCCAGCTGCTCCCAGCCAATGACTAAGCAGAATGGAGGTACCAGGCCTGACCATTTTTACTCAAGCAGGACTACTCCATTGGTAATCTTTGTGTTGGATTTCCCTTTTGCCTGGCTCTTTATCTGAAGCTCTTTATCCCCAATCCTATTTTCTTCCCCTTCCTCTTCTCCATTCCTAGGTGGTAGACCTGCAACATGGTGTATAAACTTTCCTTACTATTCTTGCTCCTTCTTTCCTTATATTTCATAAACTTCACCCTCAATAAATTTTTTGTACTCCATCTTGGCATCTACTTGTCACACTACCTGAACTGACAACACACAGACATGCAAAATAATTATAAAAAAAGTGGTAATTGTTATAATTTGGAATATATGCACACCGTTGCAGAAAACTTCTCTTGACTTCCACAAAGAGACTTGGATAATTTTTCCTTACGTTTTCTACTTTACCTTGTATAAGCCCTGCCTTTATT
>NW_012147952.1:3393624-3393932 GCF_000956105.1 Propithecus coquereli
GGAATAGGGTAATAGCAAGCTGGAAATGAAGGGGGCTTGTGGGACTAGCAGGGTGGGGTTAGTTAGGTTTCTGGGACTTCCTGTGGGTTGGCTAATTTGAATAATTTTAGTTAGCTCTCTGGGCACAGGGGCAGTCCCTGGTTGCCCACCTGGCCCTGGGGCAATTAGGGATAGTACAAGTGGGCCTGTGAGTGTGAGAACCTGATAAGGAAAGTGGTTTGTGTGTGGACTTATTTGACTATTCAAGCAAGGAAAACTGACTGACCAAGGACTCAAAACTGAGTCAAGAAAGCATTAAACAACAACAC
>NW_012147952.1:3395581-3397058 GCF_000956105.1 Propithecus coquereli
GACATGCAAAATAATTATAAAAAAAGTGGTAATTGTTATAATTTGGAATATATGCACACCGTTGCAGAAAACTTCTCTTGACTTCCACAAAGAGACTTGGATAATTTTTCCTTACGTTTTCTACTTTACCTTGTATAAGCCCTGCCTTTATTATAGAACATTTCTTATTGTATTATAATTGCTTGTTTTGTATGTTTGTACTCCATTAGACTGTGAGCTCCTTGAAAGACAATGAATGACATTTTATCTTTATGTCATTATAGGGAGGAATAAAAGATCAGAGTTTTGAAGAATGGGCAGGTACTTTCCAGGTAAACTAGGAGAAGGATGAGTATTTAATGGAAGGACCATCTTCCAGAATCCTGTGCTAAGCACAGAGGCACAGACATATATTCAGGAAGGGGCAAGTCACTTGGATAAGCTGGAGCTTACTCTGCTTGGGGGTGTTGAAGAATGGGAGATGGTGATGGAAAGGATAGTTAACCTTGCATAACATAGGAACCTGCTTAATGTTTGTATTTAAAAACCATATATATCACTTCTCAAAATATGTTTTTTGAGGAATTGTGTGTGTGTGTGTGTGTGTGTGTGTGTGTGTGTGTGTGTGTAGTAAGATGAGGTGAGGTGACTGAAAAAATAAAAGATTCTGGCTATATAGTGGTACCTTGGTCTCCATTGGGGATTTGTTCCAGGACCTCCTGAAGATATCAAAATCCATGAATTCGCAAGTCTCTGATATAAAATGGTGTAGTATTTGCATATAGCCTATGCACATCCTCCTCTACACTTCAAATTATGTCTAAATTACTGTAATACTTAACACAATATAAATGCTTTGTAAATAATTGTTATATTGTATTGTTTAGGCAATAATGATGAGAGTAAAAGTCTGTATCTTTTCAGTAAAGACACAGGTTTTTTTGAATGTTTTTGATCCTTAGTTGGTGAATCCACGGATGTGGAGCCCACAAATACAGAAGGCTGACTATATGTCATTCTGCATGAAGAAGAGATGAAAATTATGATAACAATCCTTAACAGACTTCATGGTTTTAAGGAAAGCAGAGTGATGACAATGATAATGAGGAAGCCATTTAAATTGCCCCTAATCTCCTTTGACTAGGGCAGAAAAATCTAAAAATTCAAATACATAATTCTTAGGATTTTCACTTTGAAGTTTGCCTTTCACTATTTTCATTCCATTAATACCAGGTGAAATATGTTTTTTTTTTTAACTCCAAACTCTGTTTTTAAGAATTTTTTAAAAATGTCAACAAAAGAACAACAGAGAAATTCTGTTCCCTAATATTTCCACCTTTTTAATGAAGAAAGTTGCAGTGGGATGGTGGGGAATGTCCAATGGAAAAGGTCAGCTGTTTTCCCCTTTGTGGAGGTATCTAGGAGGGAAAATGAAGGAAGAACACTTTCCCCAAAGTTTGAGGAGAACACATTTTACACTTTGGCTCTGTGTTTATTT
>NW_012147952.1:3400761-3402487 GCF_000956105.1 Propithecus coquereli
TAAGAAATATAAATTAAAACAAAAATGAGAAGAAATTTTAACTTTGGATGGCAAATTAAAATAAAATTGATAACCTTATGTAGCAAATGTTTGAGTAAACAGTCTCCAAATTGGTGGAGATGCCAAATTGAAAGTTAATTTTCTAATATTCTTTTGGAAGAAAATTCTTCATTAAGGTTCTCACAGTTCTGCATGGGCTGGGCTTTCTGAGCAAGGGGCATATTTGAATAACAAAGATCTTGGAAGCTAGAGATTGTGAATTGCTCCATAGAGTTGGAGAAACACATCTTCCCCAGAGAATCATTCACTTACCTTCCAGGGTTGTAAAGTTTCTCTCTCTCTCTCTCTCTCTCTCTCTCTCTCTCTCTCTTTCTGTACAGAGGGGAAGATAGGAGCACACCCATCAGCTATCCTATATAAATTACAAGTATCATAATTTGAGGGAACCTCTCCTGTGGTGCAAATTATGCTGCATGTGCAGGTAAATGTCGTGTCCTCATTGCATTGCGCTGTGAGGAATTAGGATGGAATTGGAGGACATTATGTTACGTGAAATAAGCCAGGAGCAGAAAAGTTACACCTGCATGTTCTCAGTCAGGTGGAAGTTAAAAAAGGGTGATCTCATAGAAGTAAAAAGTAGAATAGAGGATACTAGAGACTGGGAAGGCTAGGAGGAAGGGAGGGTTAGGGAGAGATTTTTTAAAGGATACAAAATTACAGCTAGATTAGAGGAACAAGTTCTAGCATTCTCTACCAGTGTAGGGATGTAGATTTCCCTATAGTCTTTTAAAACTATTTCTGAGAGAATAACTAGATGTGTGTATCAGGTAAGGTTCAGTCTAGGATATAGAGAACATTCTAGGCATTTCAAACAGGAAAATATTTTGTACAGAGAACTGGGTCCTTACAAACATCATTGGAAGGGTGAAGGAGCAGACGTCATTGGCATCACCACTGAACCATTAGTTTCAAGATGAAAGTTAATGGATGAAATCCAGAGGTTAGGAACCTGCTAGGAAGCTGAAATCACTACTCCCAGACCTAACTGCCTCATGACTCTGAGATAGTGATTACCCTCTCGAATGTGGACTCTGACAACCACAAAAAATCATGTGCTGGAAATTGCTAGTTAATTGTTCCAGTCACAGAGAAATGATGTCTGCCTCATGTTTTGCCTTCCAAATCTTGTGGCCATATATTGCATTAGCAAAACCTAACTCACATCTAAATAAAATCCTGGCCATTAGGAAGTCTGGGAAATGTATTAGATTTCTGGCTCCTGCAATGAGTGTGTGTGTGTAAAGCAGAACACAGAGAAAGTAGAAATGAATGCCTGATACAAATAGGTATTTAACAGAAGAGGACACTGATGCAGACAAAAGCTAAGAAACTTTCCCAAGGATACAAGTTGGTGGTGTTTTGAAGTCAAGCAGCCCACACTGTTCAGCAATGAGTTATGTTTAAATGTCACTCCATAAATTAATATTACTATATTAGAGACAGAAATGGTCCCAGGAGTTTTGCAGGGCTCTGCCCTGAAAGAATATGTGAACATGTTAGTTTGCATATCAAAAGCTTCTCCACCTCAGGAGGGCAAGCTGAAAGGTCAGCAGCAGCTGCTTTCCAAGGTGACTGCTGTGGTCCTAACCCCATGGTTCCCACCTGCTTTGAAGGACAAAGCAAGGTCTACATGGAATCACTGGATGAGAGCTGATCAAAGAGTGTC
>NW_012147952.1:3402537-3405044 GCF_000956105.1 Propithecus coquereli
TTGGTGTTAATTCAATAAAAATAGGTTATATTCAATGCCTAGGCTCTGCCCACACATAACCCAACTCTTGTCGCCATCACGTAAATGAACAGATAAAAATCAACACCTGGGTGATGATGGCCACAGCAATAAAGAATACTTCACTCTCATGTTTCCTTCCTTCTATCATTTGTTTTGTTTTGTTTTTACTTTTCCAAAGCAGCTTGCAGGGAAGGGAAGATAGAAGGCTGTGTGTGTGTGTGTGTGTGTGTGTGTGTGTGTAGCTTTGAAGATAATGGTGTAGTTATTGAGTTAGGGTAGGGATAGACGCTCAGCTCTCCTCTGGAACACTCTTCCTCAGGTGTCCCTGTGGGGACTGAATCAGCCCTCCAGTTTAGTAGCAGAGGAGAATTAGTTGAAACCTAAGACATGAGCTGTAGGAAAATTAAGTTGCATATCCATGACCAGGTGAAAAAGGATGGAGTTTTTCTCCTCTGTATCTGGTCCTGCTTAGGGCTTTAGTTGAATTCGTTCCTGGAATGTGGGTGAAAGCTCTGGGTGGGCCTCAGAGGACCTTGGCTTGCTTTGATTGTGGGCAGACATTTTATTTACAAATTCAGGATGCTCGTTCAGACCTATGAACTATACTCCAAATGCCCTGATAAGGAGGGAGAACCTAGGTGAACCAATCAAAATCAGTCATGTTTTTTTGGGTTGTTGTAAAAATGGGAAGTAATCTAATGAGAGAATCTAGAACTAGTGTGGTCCTGACTGATTTTTACCAACCCTGTAAAATTTAGTCCTATAAGGAAAATATGTTGCTATAGGGTCATATCTCTTGAATTCAGGACCAGATAAGCTACATTATTTGAGGAAAATTCTTGGATTTAATGATTAAAGATTTTCCAGGGCTTATATGAAAGAAAAATTAATTTGACAACTTCAGGTTTGACTTAATTTTGTTTCTCCAAATATATTCTTAATTTAAGTAGGACTAGATGATCTTTACTCTGGTGGTGAGATACTTGGCAACCCTAAGAGTTGATTGAGTTATTGTAGGCAATGGGTTAGGGTACAGCTTAATTCCAAAGGGTATACATAATTTTTGTTAATGATAATTATATTTTTATGTTCCATCTCCTTACATCTTGAAATTGAAACCAACTTATAAACAAACAGCATGTAAAAACAGCATGTTGGCCTTTTCTTAAACTTGTTTATGAGGCTATATTACTGCCCGAGAGTACTTTGGGTTCTCTACAAATTATTATTTGTTCAAATGGACACTAATAAGTACCATCTATGGTCCAGACAAAGAAGACATAGAAAAATTTTGAATAAAATAATGCCCTTCTGGATATGTCTCATAGAAGCCATTAAAATATTTGTCAGAAATTCAGAGCAACACTAATTGACCATCCTTATCCATCTGTAATGCCAAATTAGAACTTGTTATGGTACCAATGTTTGTGTTTGCCCAAAATTCATATGTTGAAATCCTATTCCCAGCGTGATGGTATCAGGAAGTGGGGCCTTTTGAGAGGTGATTAGGCCATCAGGGTGGAACCTCATGAATGGGATTACTGCTTTTGTAAAATAGGCCCCAAAGAGAGTTCGTTGGCCCTCCACTATGTGAAGAGTAGTGAGAAGCTTATGAGAAATGGCCGTCACCAGACACCGAATCTGCCAATACCCAGCATCCAGAACTGTGAGAGACATGTTTATGGCATTTTATTATAGCAGCTTAAATGGAATAAGAGAGAACTTCAGTAGTGGAATTCTAGAGATGTTACTGGAGGATTTTGCCTACCCTAATTTGACTCTTGGATCAAAGGGAGAAAAATTTTAAAAAATGTAAAGAACAGACACTTCATTGATAGGGAAACTGGAAAAAAGTTCTGCTTTATAGGGGACTCAGTGATAAACCGAATTTGTGAGATCTGAAGGGTACAAGTGGTGTACCCATGCTGGATACAATTGGACACTTCTTCTGAACTATTTTACATCCTCTCAAACTCATAGTCTGACAAAAGCTATAATGACCAGTTCTGGACTAGCGTCAACTAATTTCAAACAGATATATCCTGACATAAACTCATGCCATGCACATGCTGTGAGCTCCTCTCTTCCTGCCCTGAGGTCTGGGGCCTATGGAAACAACCCAGCACTCAGGCATGCACAACTGCCAGCAAGTGTTGGAAAGTTAACACTCAGCAAGGCAGTTCTCGACCAATAGTTAAAGGAGACATAAGTGCTTCTGTCTCCTTTCCTGAGACAGATCCTATAAGGCTTTTCAGAAAGTCTGTTGGTTTCTCAGTTGTAACTCGAAACTTCTAACTTGAAAAACTTGAAAACCTGTCTTTGTATTGACTCTCCCTTCTTCCACAGGTACTTCTGTCCCTCATCCTCGGTTTCTGGGATCACGATCCTGAGTAAAGCACGGATGCATCAACCTTTTTCTCAAGATGCACTTTCAGAGGATCTCAGGGAAAATGTATTAAAAAATTTTATAAATCAATACTAAATGA
>NW_012147952.1:3407720-3409790 GCF_000956105.1 Propithecus coquereli
ATTAATGTTTATTTTATGATCACTGTGTTCCAGGCATTTTTAGAAGTTCTTTATATCCATTATCTTATTTAATCCTAGTAATTATGGTTTACAAATCCTATTTTACAGATGAGAATACTGTCATGTAGAAGATGTTAAATAACTTGCCTGAGGGCATAAGGTAGTTAAATGGTGGGGTTTAGATTTGTAGTGTTCCTGTTATCCTGAATGTAACCTTTATTCTATTATAGTTTTTCATTGATTGTGATTGATATTTCAGAAACATTGATTTTGGTGTTTTTATTTTGAAAATTGATTCTCTATTTTATTTCTCAATTTTAAAGCTGCTTATATACTTAAAGACATGTCTCACAAAATGCATTAGAAGGAAAGTACCTGTAAATCTCAAAACAACTATGAGAAAAGTTTACAATGAGTGATTTCTGGCCTTCGGCTGGAGCAAGAGGGCAGGAGAAGTCAAGGCGTCAGAGCACAGCATTGGGAAATTCTAGCTGTCTGTGGTAGGAGTTATCACACTGCCTAATCACTACTATGATATGACAGGGTATTTGTCCTAAGAGTCGGTCCTTTGACTGCTGAGGGCATAGGGGCACATAGGCTGGGTGCCCGCCAGCATCCATTCCTCCCCTTTCCAACAGCACACAGTTTCTTTTGGAGAACTACCCTCCTCTATTGCACAGTTAACTGAGCAATTGTGAGGGGTAAGGAGGGGATCGACTTCATCCCAGTGTCCAGAGTGAGTCCTCATGGGCCTAAGCAAATCAGCATAATCTGGCACAGCTTTCATGATGATTGAATCAGTGATCAGTCCTACAACTATCAGTTCATGTTATTTACCTGGAAATTGTTATTGTTTAGGATTTATTGGGACAAGAAATATGAAATAAAGGATTTCCATTCTAAGGTACAATGAAGAGAAATCCTCTTTCTCAGAATGATGTGGGGTCCAGATATGAGGCATGGAACTGCTGCAGCCATTTGTAAACATAAAGATAAATAAGGCTAAGGAGTAACTGTTAATAGAAGACTTTGAAAGAATTAGAGAAAAATGGAGCAAGCACCTTGATCAAATCATAGCTGCACCCCCTTAGTATTTTCAAGTTATGTGAGTAAATGAAATCCTTTATTGTTTATATCAGTTTGAGTTGAGTTTTCTGGTATGTGTAATGAAAACCTATCTTATTGTTAAAGGGGGTTAGAAAAGAAGGGAGCAGGGAGGCCAATCCTCAGCCTATCCCTCAGTAGATTCTCTACTAATCTACCTGTCTGAAATTCCCACCTTCAGAGATATTACTTTGTGTTAAATTATTTATCTAGACCATTGCCATCTAATAGAAGTTTCTACCATGATGGAAATGTTCTATATCTGTGTTGCCCAGTGTGGTAGCCACAAGTCACATGTGGCTAGTGGGTACTTGAAGTGTTACTACTGAGACTGAGGAAGTGAATCTTAAATTTCATTTAATTTTAATTAATTTAAATTTAAATTGACATAGCTGCATGCAGTTAGTAGTGACTGTATTGGACAGAACAAATATAGATTGTCCTGTTTAAAAAATAATAAAGTGCCTAGAAGAACCAGAAGAATAATGAGTTGGTTTTTAGGTATAGATGAGGTCTTGAGGGTGGGGTTCTCATGATGGGATTAGTGACTTCATAAGAAGGGGAAGAGAGAGAAGTCTCTGTCTCTCTTCATGCACAGGTGCCAAGGAAAGACCACTGTAGGACACAGTGGGAAGATGGCCATCTGCAAGCCAAGAAGAAAGCTCTCACCAGAACCCACCCATGGTGGCACCTTGACATCAAACTTCCATTCTCCAGAATTGTAAGAAAATAAACTTCTGTTGTTTAAGCTATACACTCTATGATATAGTAATCACCCATTAACTGTGGGGCATACAATCTAAGACCTAGTGGATTCCTGAAACTGTGGATAGTACCAAACCTATATATACTATGTTTTTTTCCTACATATACATACTTATTATAAAGCTTAATTTACAGATTAGGTACTGTAAGAGATTAACAACAATAACTAATAATAAAATAGAACGATTATTTCAGAATACT
>NW_012147952.1:3411260-3413499 GCF_000956105.1 Propithecus coquereli
AGATTTTTCTTCCCATGCCATTCTGGCCATCATCAAATTCAATCCAATCCTCTTTTCTTCCCTTTTCCCTAAACCTGTGCATGTACCTTCTGTAATTTTCCACCTGTGTTCAGCAAGCCGCACTACATCCTCAACATCTCCTCTGAATGCTCTTTCTACCTTTTTGCTAAATAAAAATCTGGCTGTCCTTGATGACCTTGCTTTCCCTGGAAAAGAGAAAAGGGCCAGGAAGTGGGCAGTGTTTTCTTTGTTTTCCAGTGTCCCATGATTGTCTCCAAGTCATTTCTTCTAACTCCTTTGAAGTCATCATTTGCTGATATCATGTCCCATCATCTTGCCACAGATCTGCAATTACGGTCATTTGGTTGCATGAACCGTTCAACTCTCTCCTCTCTCTTTAATATTTGATTTGCAACTTTCCCATTCAGGGTTGTTTAAAATTCATTATATTTAAAACATTTAGAGGAGTAGCACAAATTAAGTCCTCAATGAGTTTTGTTACCATTACCATCATCCTCGTTTTCCCATGCTTGCACCAGAGCAAGTAAACATTGCTGGAGAAAATCATACTACTGTTACTGGCTCTCTTTGAATTCACAATTACAGTCCTCAACCCTGCCCAGTACTCAGTACTGTTCTCAGTTAGGCTTGCCTTCCCACTCAGGGAGATAAATTGTTACACATTCTTCTTTTTTCCCATATCCCACACCCTTTCACTCTAACTCTCTGCTGATGATCTCAGCTTACACTTAATTAAGACAAAACAGATTAACTTGGAAATTTTCTCATCTTTCCTCCACCAAACCATTTCTTACTCATGCATCTGCACCCACTCCTCTTTTTTCCTTCTGATTTCCATGAAGGAAGTGCTTCTTTGATCACAGCCAAGCCTACTTGTTCTTTGCATTCCCTTTCCCATTTTCCCTTAGGATTCCACTCCCTCCTGTTATCCACTCTTTCACTGGATCATTACCATCAACAAAAAACCAAAAAGCTTCAATAGCAAACAACTCCCCACAAACACTGTCTCTATGTTCCCATTCATGGTAAAACTTCTAGAATAGCATTCTGCAATTCCTGTCCCCACTTCCTCACTTCCTATTCCCTTTCACTTCTTTCCAATCTAGTATAAGATCCCACACCTCTGCACAAACCAAGATCACCCCTGATGAGGTCTACATCTCCACGGAGCCTAATTCATAGCTTCTGCTTGGTTTTCGTTTTATCAACCCAACAGTGGCATTCAACTCAGTGGGACCATTTTCCCCTTCCTGAAGTATTTTTTCCTATTTTACTACATGACCCCACGGCTGCTTGGATTCATTCAAAGTTTTCTTCTTTTCTACCCACCCTTTATACTGGGGCATGCTTTAGGGCTAAATTTTCTTGTATATTCAGGCCTTATCCTTGTATCATCTCCTAAAGCCCCGAGTCTGTAAATACCTGCATAAAGTAGAGGATAAGAACGAGGTGGGAGAGCCAGACTATCTGCACACAATTCCTGGTTCCACCACCTATTAGCTGTATGACCTTGGGCAGATTACTTGACCTCTCTGTATCTGTTTCTTTATCCACATAATTAGGATAATAATAGTACTTTAGTTACAGAGCTATTGTGAGGATTATATTAACAGTGTGTAACTTATACTAAGTACTCAATAAAAGTTAGCTGCTATCATATCCTGAAAACTCTGAAATTTATATCTCCTGCCCAGACCTCTCTCCTAAGGTTTGGACTCATGTGCAACTGCCTACTTAAGAACTCCACATGGATGGCTAGCATGATCTCCAAATTAACGTGTTCAAAACATCATTCAGAATTCTTGATTAGCCCCCAAAGCTGTTCCTCTCCTCAGTCTTCATGCTCTCACTAAATGGCAATGCCTTCATCCCTTCCGCAAAAGATTATTTTTGAAACTGGAGGTAACTGCCAATGCTTCCTATAGTCATTAACAATCTGAAGTTAACTGAAATTTGACTATAACTAGGTTGGAGGAATTACAACTATTGTTGTGTTTCTTAGATTATATAATTTTACCATCAGCCAAAGCCATCTTGTTGAACTCCCATGATACAAAATTCTCTACTCTGTGTGTGTATGTGTATGAGTATGTGTGTGTGTATGTGTGTTTGTGTGTGTCTGTGTATTGGTATTAGTGTGTTTGCCTGCTAGAAGTTAGGAGAAAAGTAACATGCAGAATAGAAATGGAAGATTTGGTTCCACAGCTTCCATTCTAGA
>NW_012147952.1:3417314-3418451 GCF_000956105.1 Propithecus coquereli
TGGTTTTAATTACACTCAATAATCCTTAAAAGTACAGTTTATATTGAAAAATCAGGATATTTGTTTTTTCACTTTAATTACTGATTTTAAAAATATGAAGTTGGCTTAATAAATACCTCAAATATGGACAACTGGATTTTCTGGTGTTCTCTTTTTCTGAGGATTATATTGTATTGATTAAGTTCCAGGAAATCCATGTGTGTTAATTTACTGGAACCATTATTATTTTTATTGTTTAAAAGTTTACAAATTTAGCCTGTAGGTGCCCCTTTCTATTAGCTTTTATATCCTTTGGACCAAACATACTAATCTTTGAAAGCTTCCTGCTTCCTGTCACAACAATGCATCTCAGACTTTGTTCCATCCCTGCTCCAGTCTTGAAATCAGGTATTTCTCCAGGTGGAGAATAGTATTAGAGACTAAAATCTGACAGGCTACCTACTGTGGTAACATTGCTTGTAACAGCTATAAATATTATTTTTCCCAAGTGGTTTTAAATAAGCATGGGTAGGTGAAATTCAAAGATGTGTTCACTGATTATTATCTGGAACAGCTAGGTTACTTATAAAGGGCAGGTGTTTATAATATCACAACCAGTCCAAATGTAGGGAAGGTCCTTTTGTGAAAATTAAGAAGCCTAATCAAGATTAATGCCTGAATGAATGGCAGTCTCCCCTTTGCATACAGCTGAAATTAAAGGCAGCAAGTCTTCAACTCCCATTTAGTTATTATGTGCATCAAAGTACTGCAAAGTCTAAGAATAGAAGAGTTGTGCATAAGTCCAACTTTTCTTTCTTATGTAGTATTTTTGTTAAAGACAGTCCCTGTTCATGAAAATCTTATAATTTGAGGGCCCCATTCATCAAATGGCTAATCTGTAAGTTTTGCCAAGAGACAGAAAATGGAACTTTTGCAAACAGGAAATGTGATTCACAATCATCATTAAATAATGTCTCCAGAATCTCTTACTTGTCTTTGTAATTTGAAAAAAAGCAGAATATCAAAGTTTTTACATTTCGATGACTGCTTTCTGTGGATCCTCCTTAAGATGAGGCCTTTTTCACTTTGCTAGGCCAATTTTTCCTTGACCTAAATAAAATTCAATAGTCACAGATTGGGATTATAGATTTTTTAAAA
>NW_012147952.1:3418501-3420470 GCF_000956105.1 Propithecus coquereli
CAGCTGGCCTCTTCTGGGTGTTTTAATGACATTTTATTTTAAGTGGTTATTTATTTCCTTCAGTTCTGCTGGTCCTTGCTTTTATGATCAGTTTTTGCTTGTTTTCATAATGACTTCAAATATAGATACAATATTCTGTTATGGCCCAGTTACCAAAGGGAGGAAGTTTTGAGTTCACAAAGAAAATAAATACCCTGGAATCTCATGATGTTAGAAATTCAGTGATCTTTTAGTGATCATTACACAGTACCATTTACTGAGCACATAGCTAGTAAATGAGAGAGCCAGCATTCACACTCATGTCCTCCTATCCCCAGAGCCCCTGGGTCTTCATCATTAATTGAATTTAAACCTTTAACATGATGATTATAAAGAAAGTTTATTTGACAGTATATCTAATAGTTTATTAAGTGGCCTATTCTATTTATATTTTGTCTTTTTCCAGTTGATGAGTTCCTAATTTTTCAAGATTTTTCACGCCGAGTAGCTTTATTAATTTTTTTCACACTGGAGAAGAAACGTCATTACCTCATTCTCTGTTATTTACCCAACTGTAACATTCAGCTTCCAAGTTCCAGCTAAGAGTTTATAAATCAGTTTTTGTTGTAATCACCATTTCTCTTAGTACTATGGTTTCATTGTATCATGACCCTTCTGAAGTCTGCATTTATTGCAAAGGTAAGACTTTCCATGTATTAGTTCTTTTAAAAATTTAGTTTGATTCCCAGATCATGTTCTTGGGCTGCCAAAATGGCTCTGTGGCAACGTTGAAAACGGATGATAAATAGGGAATGTTTAGATTGAGACTTGTGAGAATATACTGAAGCACTTATCTTTATATCCAATTTTGGTGATGTATGTATTATGATTCCTGGCAAGAAAAAAGCCATGTCTAGTTGATAGAAACCTTTTTTTCTGAAGTAAACTCTCACAGGAACTCCCCAGCTAGCAATGAAAAGAAAATGCTGAATTCTCTGACTTTGTTATTGAAGAACGTAACAGGCAGAGTCTTCAACAGCAGCCTTACAGATCATGCAGAAAATGTCTTCATATGGCTGCATTTCCACAATGTAGCTTTCAACGAATGTCTAGGGAATCATTTTACAACGCAGTTCTAAACATACTCCCACAGGAGCTGACATGATGTAGCCCAGGGAAGCACCTTTCTTATGACCACATTGGGTCAGGAATGGGACTGAGGTTATTGAGTCAGAGTGATTTAGCTAGAGTATTTCTTAGATTTTTTTTTTTGGTCAGTCTTAATTAATTAGTCAACATCCCAGCTCATTCTGTAAAAGATTTTAAAAAACCAAATGAACAGAGGCAGCTCAAAAAACATGCATAGTTGAACAAATCTTGGCAAGGTGAAAAGTATGGTAAGGAATTAATAAACAAGTAGTAAGATTGACACCCAGAGATATATAATACATCATCTTCAAGAATGGGCAGAGGTGGCCAAGAATTTGGCTCTAAGTTTCCTAGAGGCCAAAGAAAAAGTAAAAGATAATTTTTAATAGTCAGTATCCATCAGATATAAACCAATTAGAGATTCATGAGAAGCACAGATATTTCTGATGCCAAAACTTGAATTTTTTCCCATAGGTATTCATAAACAGCCTAAAGTCCCTAATGACACCTTCACAGTTGATACAGTTTGTGATGGTTAATCTTATGTGTCAATTTGACTGTGTCAAGAGATACCCAGATAGCTGATAAAACATTATTTCTGGGTGTGTCTGTGAGCGTGTTACTGGAAGAGACTTGCATTTGAATCAGGAGACTGAGTAAAGATCTGCCCTCACCAATGTGGCCTGGCATCTCCCAATCCATTGAGGGCCCAGATCAAACAAAAAAGGTGAAGGAAGGCCAAATTTGCACCCCCCAACAGTTTTTCAGGCCTTTGACCTTGAATTAAGAGTTACAACATCAGCAACCTGGTTCTCAGGCCTTCTGCCTCAGACTGAATTAT
>NW_012147952.1:3420520-3422166 GCF_000956105.1 Propithecus coquereli
ATTTAATTTTAATTAATTTAAATTTAAATTGACATAGCTGCATGCAGTTAGTAGTGACTGTATTGGACAGAACAAATATAGATTGTCCTGTTTAAAAAATAATAAAGTGCCTAGAAGAACCAGAAGAATAATGAGTTGGTTTTTAGGTATAGATGAGGTCTTGAGGGTGGGGTTCTCATGATGGGATTAGTGACTTCATAAGAAGGGGAAGAGAGAGAAGTCTCTGTCTCTCTTCATGCACAGGTGCCAAGGAAAGACCACTGTAGGACACAGTGGGAAGATGGCCATCTGCAAGCCAAGAAGAAAGCTCTCACCAGAACCCACCCATGGTGGCACCTTGACATCAAACTTCCATTCTCCAGAATTGTAAGAAAATAAACTTCTGTTGTTTAAGCTATACACTCTATGATATAGTAATCACCCATTAACTGTGGGGCATACAATCTAAGACCTAGTGGATTCCTGAAACTGTGGATAGTACCAAACCTATATATACTATGTTTTTTTCCTACATATACATACTTATTATAAAGCTTAATTTACAGATTAGGTACTGTAAGAGATTAACAACAATAACTAATAATAAAATAGAACGATTATTTCAGAATACTGTAATAAAAGTTATGTGAGTGCGATCTCTCTCTCTCTCTCTCTCTCTCTCTTTCTTCCCCCCCAATATTTTATGGTACTGTGCTCATCCATTTTCAGACTGCAGATCCAAAACTGACCACAGGTAACTGAAACTGTGGAAAGCAAAATTGTGGATAAGGGGGGACTACTATAGTTTGTTCTGGCAGCCAGAGCAGGCTAACACAGAGTCTCATCAAATTTTAGTATGGGTTATTAAAAGCTTCTTCTTGGAAAACTTAAAGTTGGGCCTGAAACAAAGGTTTGGCACATTTGATAATTTGATTTTTATTTTGGGAGGATGGGATCATGTAAGAGAGTCTCAGAAAAGAGAAATACTTTCACCTCTCTGTCAATTGGAAATCTCAACTTTCAAGGATCCAATAATCTGTAAAAATATTTTAAAAAGATAAAATAAATGCCAACTTTTCTTGTCATAGGAAGTGTATTTTCTTATAGTTTAGTTTCATATCATTGGGAATATAAATAAAAGCAGTATAAATAAATATATCAGGAATTCCTTATAAACGAGGTAAATGATGTGTTCCAGATGTGTGAATTTTGAAAACATAGTATATTACATCAATGAAACTCTAATTAAGAAATAAAATGGAAGTCTTATTACTTTCCTTTCCTCCTTCTGTCTTTTCTTCTCTTCCTCCCTTCTTTTTCCTCTCTCTGTCTTCCTTTGTTTCACAGATAATTGCCATGGACTTATGGTATAAAAGACAATGAAGTTACAAAGAGAATAAGGAAGATATGGTCTCTGTCCTAACAGAGCTCCAGGGCTTTTGGAGAAGAGAGATAACAAGTAACCTAAATAAAATTGTAATATGAATTCCAATGAGAAAAGTATTATGGAAGCACAGGACTGGGGCCCTGTAATTTCTACCCTTTCCACACTTTCCAATGGTTATTTTTTTTTTTTATTTTTTTGAGACAGAGTCTCGCTTTGTTGCCCTGGCTAGAGTGAGTTCCGTGGCGTTAACAGAGCTCCAGGGCTTTTGGAGAAGAGAGAT
>NW_012147952.1:3426935-3430417 GCF_000956105.1 Propithecus coquereli
CCCACACCAGCCCAGAGCCTGCTGCCACCAATGAGCTGGGAATTTCTTGTGGACAAGGCAGCAGACTCCCAGCACCCCCCTGGGGCGCCTCCCATCTCCATGCACACAAGCGGATGGCAGGCGCCATATTGCTTGTCTAGCCACCGTGTGCCTTTGTCCTCCCCACGGGGCTTCAACTCCTCAGGTTTCATCTTCCTCACTCCCACACAGACACTTCCCAACTCTGGCCCAGACTGCAGGAGCCACAGGGGTATAGCGGGTCCCAGCTTATCCGCATAGCTCCAGTGCCTGGACATTCTGAGCAGGCGGCCTCTTGGAGTGAGGGATGGAGATGACCAGAGTGCTAGCTTTCCTGCATTCAGTCTGTTTTTCTCCCCTTCCGCTCCCCCACCCATGGCTGCCAAGAAAGACAATTGAAACATATCACTAAGGCTTCCACAGAGAATGGGGCTCAGACCTTTTCTCTTGAGGTCCTGCAGTGGACTGAGGGGTGCTTGGACTGTGAGCTTTCTGCCTGCTGGCCCTCCCTGGTGCTGCTTTCCTGGTGATTCCATCAGAGTGGGCATGTACGTTTCATGTACTTTTCTTTTTTATTCTTTAGTTATTTTTCCTCAATATACTATAATAAATACTACCCTAACAAAAAGAGTGGCTACATATTTTCTTATTGGCAAAAATTAATTTAAGTAGGAGCAAGTAGGATCTAATTTGTTAATTTGCATATTTAGTGTAAAAATTGGAACTAAGTATTTTGAATTTTAGCCTTCATGTATGATTCAGATGCAGTATGTTTATCTGAAATAGTGTTGAAAGTAGTTAAATTACTCAACAGCTGAGCTTTCCACTTTGACTTGCCAGAAATTAGGGGAAAAATGTTTTTCACTGAAGCCAAAGCTCAAATCATTAAAAAAATTCCCCAATAAAAGACTCTTTTCACATTTATCACAACTTAATATGACACAACATAATTAAATATAATTCCATTTTCTCTTTTTTTTCTCCCTTGTCACAGTATATCACATTCAAATGAGTTTTCTTAGAAGAAAAGCCAACTTTTGAAGTATTTGCGGTACAAACCAATAATTATGTAGCATCACAAGGCTACTTCTCACCTAAGAATTCAGAATTTTGAAACACCTTTTTGTGAACTTTAGAGCAGGGTATACAGACAGAATTCTGTCACAAAGAAGGCTGGGAAACACTCAAGGATCGGCTGTATAGGAGCTTATGATATCTTGTGCAATATCTGGAGTGGAAAACGGACAGTGCAGGTCACAGGAGAGACAAAATAACTGAGCATGGGCTAAGAAATTTCACGTGCACTCCAAGGCATTCTCATGCAATCCGCCCTGGTTCTTAGCTTTAATGATGTCTTTGGTGGAGAGATGCAAGATATTTATTTGAACAGAAGCACAATGGAGCTCCTTCCAGGTACATTAACTCTTCTAACAGCCAAGATGTGCTCTTAAGTCTGGTATAGCTACTATTTTCTTTTCTTTTTTTCTTTTGTTTCTTCACTACATCATAGAGCTGATATAGCTACTATTTTAAACCACTAAGGTTTTAAGTTTATTTGGGAACGACAAGGTGACATTATTAATAATTATGCCAAGACGGCATGTATAAACCTGGACTTTAAAAGGGAAAATTGGAATGTATATATACATATATTTTCTCATTGAATTTTAAAATAATTATAGAGGCACTTAAATTTCATTTAACTGCACACTCTGATTTAATGTTTAGCACATATAATATATAGCTTTTTATATGGGTTGGTTAAACTCTGCAATAAGCTGAGGCCAGAAATAGATTGAAGTCTTTCTGTTATCTTTCATGTTGAACAGTGTCCAGGTAGTTTCTGCTCTGAAAAAAAAAAAAAAAAACTTCCATAGTTGAGAGAATTCTGTAGAAAAATAAAAAGAGGTTAGAAATGTGAAAGGCTATTCCTGAGCTTCACTTCTAAGGATGCTGTACCTTATGAGATAGGCACCTCCAACTATTGCTCTCACTGTAGGGAGAGAAAAAGAAGCCACATAGATACCCCAGAAAAGAGAACAGGTAAAGACATTTTCAGAAATACTTTGTGCCTGATTTAAGAAGTCAGGCACACAGTTGAAAAAGCAGAGAGTTGTTTAAAGTAATTATTTTCTTCAACACAGGCAAGGTTGATGCTTGATTAACCAGGATAATGGTGGTGAAGAAAGGTTATGATTCCCAAACCCACGGTCAGAATAAAACTAGTCAAGTATGATATACCTGAATGATTGCAAGCTCATTTGGTTAAAATTGCATTGGATGTTTTAAAGCACATTCAGTATTCTACAGATATTATTTATATGTGAAAATAATAGATATATAATAGTTTAGGAGCATGAAACATCATATAAATTCTTTGATGAAAAATCTGTTGAGAATGTCTGCTATTATCTGTTTTTTTCCACCTGATCTTTCTCTCTCTCTCTCCTGCCCTCCCCCACTCCTCTCTTGCTCCCTCCATTTCCCTTTTCCCCTCCTTTTCTCATTGATATCCCTCCCCAGTAGAATGAGAACTGGGTTGAGTAGAGATGCAGAGATATGTGAATGTTTCCTTCCTCTCCTGTTAAGCTCTCATTTGACACCTTCGAATTTGCAGTCCTCAAACTCAGAGTCACAGTCTCTGCTGTGCCCCTATGAAGCCAGCTTTCTGCTTGGTAGAGGATGAGTCATTTTCTCATGGCAATGTATACGAGTTGGTATCTATCATTGCGATATAGGGCCGGAAGTTAGAGGAGAACTTCCTAATTTAGCTGTCTCTGTGTGTAAAGGGGACATTTGGACAGGGAGGGTAGGGGAGGTGGGGAAACGCCTTCCTGGGAAGGTAGCAGGAGCTGAGCCACGGCTCTGTGGGAGGTGTTATAGCATGGTTGAAGGGGCTGCTTTCTCGGCATAGTACACATGATTGTTCTTCCTCTACATGTCGTCCTCGCACATGCCCTGGAGTCAGGATGAGCCTCTGGTCAGTTTCTTACTGCAGCCATTCATGCAGTTTTTAATCCCTGACTCTAGACTTCAATGGTATTTTATGGTGCTCTTTATAATGCCAAAGAATTACTACCACCAGTTGCTAGATACCTTCTAATCTTTCCCTCCATCAGATCCTTGTAGGTTCTTTGAGATGGCATGACGTTGGAATTTTAATATTTTTGATGCTCTTCTTTACTTTGGTCCAGCATCACCACATCCACATATTTTAATCAGCTACTACATCAACACAGTTCTCCAGATTACAAAATAAATGGCAGGAAGAGAGCTCCAAGTGGAGTAAACATGGTCCATTGCAGAATTCCCTCACCTGCAGTAGTGTGGGAGAGCACACATTGGCAGAGGGCACCGCTACAATACATAGGTTGTGCTGGCAGAGAGAATGGGAGCTCTGAGAGCACGGCCAAAGCATGCAGTAGCAGGGCTCTGTAATGAATACAAATGGTCACTATTTAGAA
>NW_012147952.1:3431652-3432957 GCF_000956105.1 Propithecus coquereli
GTTTGGGAAATTGAAGATAAGACCAAGCAAAAAGTTATTTTTAGATATAACTTAGAGCTGGAATTGAAATAGTAACAATTGCTCATTGATTATCTGGTTTAATGCCCAATTAGACATTTTGTTAATTATCTTCCTTATTAGTCTTATCAACTTTATAAGATAGATATTATTCTTTCCATTTTTATAGATGAGCAGCTGAGATTCAGAGAGAGCAAATAACTCAAGTGACATGGCTGGTTGGTAGCAGGATTTGAGTCTAGGTCTTTGATTTCATGGCCCATGTCTTACTGCTTTCTCCAAAATGGGTAAGACTAACCAAGGAGCTAAAGGGTTAGCTTACCAGGTGATCTCCAAGCTCCCTTCCAGTCTTGACTTTCTACTTAAAGTTTCTATATACATTTTTTTTATTTTATTCAAGATTATTTAATCAAAAATTATATCATGTAAAACTGTAAGGGACAATATTTGATTCACTGACAGCATGTTAAAGATGGCATTCAAAGCAACAGCCAATACTATCGGAAAATCCCATTTCAAAGATAAATTAGTGTCATATTTGACACTGATAAATTGAGAATCTCAACATAAAAAAAACTTACAGTTTTCCAGTGAGTTAGATAAGTTGTAGGTAGATTTCAGAATCCTCTTTTAAAATAATTTCAACCCTGTCTCTCAAACTTGATAATCATTACATTTTTTGCTGTGTATTATAGGAACTGGTTTAAAATTTTAAAGTTTTGAGAGCTTGGAAATTACTTTTCAAATACAAAACACTAAGTCACATTTTTGCTCAAGGAAAGCTTGTCTAAGCACATGCTATTTTGTTTAACCAGCCCTTATATAAGTATTGTTGGTGAGGGTGGATCAGGCATACCCTTACTTGTAATGTGAACGCTTGTGACCAAGGCAGCGTGTTTTGCTAGCATGCTTCTGGGCAGAAAAAACATACTAAATCCATGAGAACTTGTTCAGACTTCCTGTTTCTTAAGCAAGGTCTGTGATTTGTAAATAACTGGTTTCTGCTTTAATCTAGCATTCCACTGGGAGCACATCATGACATCCCTGATTTATTGATCCATTTATTGTTGCAATTATATACTATGCCTTTTTTCCGAAGTTTTCTAGACTCTCAAAAAGGTTCAGAAAAAGATTAGCCTTAAAACCAGTCTTTGAACAAAAAGCATAATATAAAATGATGTAAGAAGAACTTCATGTCATTAGTTAACCACAGTCATCTGAAGATCAATTATGTGGTTCATTTTTGTGGAATTACATATGAATGTAAATACATTTATTATACTCTAT
>NW_012147952.1:3433007-3436368 GCF_000956105.1 Propithecus coquereli
CTTATATCAGTGTATAAAATGGTTTAAAATAAAAGAATTAAGAACAAAAATTGATGGTACAGGAAATAGACAAAAGTAAAGAAAATTAACAAGGAAAAATGTTGGCTCCTTGAAAAGATTAATGAAACTTGACAAACCTTTATCAAGACTGAGTGATAAAAAGTAAAGAGCAAAAATGAAAGAGAGAGAGATATTACTGAGGTACTAATATTGAGAAGGAAAGAGGGAGTATCAGTCACCACATATCCTACAGACTTAAAAAATAGGGGACTATTACAAACATCTTTATAACAAGAAATTCAACAGCATAGACGATATTGACAAATTCCTTGAAAAACTTAAAATACAAAAACTGACACAAGAGACCATAAGAAATATGAAAAGCCCTGTATGTATTAAGGAAAGGGAATTTGTTATTGCAAACCTTCCCACATAGAAAACTTCAAGCCTAGATGAGTTAATTGGTGATTCTATCAAATGTTTTAAAAAAACTCACTCTTACACAGCTCTTTCAGAAAAGAGAGGAGGAATCATTTTCCTACTTATTTTGTGGGGTCAGCTTGACTCTTGACAATAAAATATGAAAAACATCAGACACACACAAAAATTGCTATCCAATGTCCCTGAAAAACACAGATGCAAGATCAAAATGTTAGCAAACAATATTTAATAATATATAAAAAGGAGAATATATCATTATGAAGTAAGACTTATCCATGGAATGCCAAGTTAGAGTTAACATTTGAAAATCAATCAATGTAGTTAATCATGTTAACAGAATGAAGGGAAGCATCATGTGGTCATCTTGCTAAGAAAAACATTTGTAAAATTAACACCAGTTCGTTAAAAAAATTTTCAGCAATGCAAGAAGAGAACTTTCTCAGTCCAATAAAGAGCATCTATAAAACAAAAACTGACATAGTTAATGGTGCAATAACTAAGATGAGGAACAAAACAAGCATGTTCATACTCACCATTTCTATTCAACATTGTCTAGTTCTAATCATTACGATAAGGCAAGAAAAAGAAATAAAAAACATAGGTGACAGAGTGAGACCTGTCTCTTAAAAAAAAGGTTGTGTGGAGCAACATGGCTGACCAGAGACACCAGCTGCCAGAGTGTCTCAGTAAGAAGGAGAAGTTTTAGATGAAAGAGAAAAAATGAACAAACAAACAGAGATCGGGTGTGGATCTGAGAGAAGGGTGCCAGAACCTTCGGGAGACTCCATGGGAAGAAGTTGCAGACCAGAACAGGAAGGAGCAAGGTATTGGCAGAGTCAGCCCATGAGAGCCTTGGAGTCCAGTGAGAAGGGTAGGTGGAGAAGTTTGTTTTTCCCTCCCTTGCATCTCTGACAGTTGGCAGATTCCTGGGCTACTGGAGAGACTTTCTACCCACACCAGCCCAGAGCCTGCTGCCACCAATGAGCTGGGAATTTCTTGTGGACAAGGCAGCAGACTCCCAGCACCCCCCTGGGGCGCCTCCCATCTCCATGCACACAAGCGGATGGCAGGCGCCATATTGCTTGTCTAGCCACCGTGTGCCTTTGTCCTCCCCACGGGGCTTCAACTCCTCAGGTTTCATCTTCCTCACTCCCACACAGACACTTCCCAACTCTGGCCCAGACTGCAGGAGCCACAGGGGTATAGCGGGTCCCAGCTTATCCGCATAGCTCCAGTGCCTGGACATTCTGAGCAGGCGGCCTCTTGGAGTGAGGGATGGAGATGACCAGAGTGCTAGCTTTCCTGCATTCAGTCTGTTTTTCTCCCCTTCCGCTCCCCCACCCATGGCTGCCAAGAAAGACAATTGAAACATATCACTAAGGCTTCCACAGAGAATGGGGCTCAGACCTTTTCTCTTGAGGTCCTGCAGTGGACTGAGGGGTGCTTGGACTGTGAGCTTTCTGCCTGCTGGCCCTCCCTGGTGCTGCTTTCCTGGTGATTCCATCAGAGTGGGCATGTACGTTTCATGTACTTTTCTTTTTTATTCTTTAGTTATTTTTCCTCAATATACTATAATAAATACTACCCTAACAAAAAGAGTGGCTACATATTTTCTTATTGGCAAAAATTAATTTAAGTAGGAGCAAGTAGGATCTAATTTGTTAATTTGCATATTTAGTGTAAAAATTGGAACTAAGTATTTTGAATTTTAGCCTTCATGTATGATTCAGATGCAGTATGTTTATCTGAAATAGTGTTGAAAGTAGTTAAATTACTCAACAGCTGAGCTTTCCACTTTGACTTGCCAGAAATTAGGGGAAAAATGTTTTTCACTGAAGCCAAAGCTCAAATCATTAAAAAAATTCCCCAATAAAAGACTCTTTTCACATTTATCACAACTTAATATGACACAACATAATTAAATATAATTCCATTTTCTCTTTTTTTTCTCCCTTGTCACAGTATATCACATTCAAATGAGTTTTCTTAGAAGAAAAGCCAACTTTTGAAGTATTTGCGGTACAAACCAATAATTATGTAGCATCACAAGGCTACTTCTCACCTAAGAATTCAGAATTTTGAAACACCTTTTTGTGAACTTTAGAGCAGGGTATACAGACAGAATTCTGTCACAAAGAAGGCTGGGAAACACTCAAGGATCGGCTGTATAGGAGCTTATGATATCTTGTGCAATATCTGGAGTGGAAAACGGACAGTGCAGGTCACAGGAGAGACAAAATAACTGAGCATGGGCTAAGAAATTTCACGTGCACTCCAAGGCATTCTCATGCAATCCGCCCTGGTTCTTAGCTTTAATGATGTCTTTGGTGGAGAGATGCAAGATATTTATTTGAACAGAAGCACAATGGAGCTCCTTCCAGGTACATTAACTCTTCTAACAGCCAAGATGTGCTCTTAAGTCTGGTATAGCTACTATTTTCTTTTCTTTTTTTCTTTTGTTTCTTCACTACATCATAGAGCTGATATAGCTACTATTTTAAACCACTAAGGTTTTAAGTTTATTTGGGAACGACAAGGTGACATTATTAATAATTATGCCAAGACGGCATGTATAAACCTGGACTTTAAAAGGGAAAATTGGAATGTATATATACATATATTTTCTCATTGAATTTTAAAATAATTATAGAGGCACTTAAATTTCATTTAACTGCACACTCTGATTTAATGTTTAGCACATATAATATATAGCTTTTTATATGGGTTGGTTAAACTCTGCAATAAGCTGAGGCCAGAAATAGATTGAAGTCTTTCTGTTATCTTTCATGTTGAACAGTGTCCAGGTAGTTTCTGCTCTGAAAAAAAAAAAAAAAAACTTCCATAGTTGAGAGAATTCTGTAGAAAAATAAAAAGAGGTTAGAAATGTGAAAGGCTATTCCTGAGCTTCACTTCTAAGGAT
>NW_012147952.1:3446523-3447410 GCF_000956105.1 Propithecus coquereli
GCAATTTAATAAACTCTCTGGGCTTTAGGTTCTCATTCTGGGTTGTTTGAGGCTGGATCGACATTGATATCTTGTTTTCTCTCCTTTTACCTTCGTCAAATGCTGTGCACTTTTCCATTTCTGTATTGTGAATATCCCTGATCTCTAGAATGTCTTTTGTTACCAGAATTCTACCCCAATTTCTTTGAGAGTATCAATAAGAAAAGAAGTGTTCCAATGAGAAAGTAAAAATTGCATATGGATCATTGGGAGATGATATCTGAAATGGTTTCATTCAATTATCAAATAAGTATTGGGCAATTGCCATGTACCATCCACTAAGTTGAAGATATAACTAACTGGAAATAAACCGGAAAGATCCCAGCACAAAATGATGATCTTTTACAGGGTAATGTGAGAGTGAGTGAATCAAGAAGTTTATGCAGTTTCCTCTGTAGCATCTTAAAGAATGTTATACGTATTATGTCTCTGAAGTGATAGAAGAGAAAGTATCTTCCTGACAGTCAAACATAAATATTCAATGAAATCAATTATGTTCTAGACAGTGTGCTATTAAGGGGTTGTGGTTAATTAATATTTGTGTCTCTATCCTCATCCGCCAGGATGACATTTTTCTTTTCATTAAAGTGCATCTTGCTGTGTCTAAGCCAGGTAGTCCACCAGACACAGTATAACAACTAAAAATTCCTTAAATTTTCACCAAGTAGGTAAATACACAGAGTTTAAAAATCAAAGGGTTCTTCAAGGTTATGACAAAAACAGCGGCCCCCACCAGACCCCACCGGTCCTCCAGTTTCTCTAGCAGAGGCAACCACTGGTAAATACTTTCAACTCTTATAGCAGTTTTTTCTGATATTTATCTACATATTTCAGAATAATATACTTAT
>NW_012147952.1:3448470-3453034 GCF_000956105.1 Propithecus coquereli
TTTTAGTAGAGACGGGGTCTTGCTCTTGCTCAGGCTGGTCTCGAACTCCTGACCTTGAGCGATCCACCCGCCTCGGCCTCCCAGAGTGCTAGGATTACAAGCGTGAGCCACCGCACCCGGCCTAGTTCTTTATTTCTTTTATTTTATTTCTGTATGTTATGGGGGTACAAATGTTTAGGTTACGTATGTTGCCCTCCCTGCCCCACTGAGTCAGAGCTCCAAGCGTGTCTCTCCCCCAAATTGGTGTCTTTATCTCTGAAGAATTGCCTTTGGGAACTTTCAATCTTTCTAGTCTACACTGAACTGATTGTTCTCTAGGCCTGATAACACCCTGGAACTTTCCTACTGAACTTTCTTTGCTAATATCCTGTGTGGGAATTCTTGTTTACTAAATTGTATGTATTCTTCCTTTTGCTTTCTTGTTCATTCTGGTTAAGCACATCTTTCAATAGTTTTCTGAGAAAGAGTACTTAAAAGGTACTTTTTAAAAAATTTGGCAAATATGTGTGTATACTCATGTCAAAACTGATTGTTAAGTTGACTGGATGCAATATTCTACATTGAAAATTACTGTTACACAAAATTTTGAAAGCGAAGATTAGTCATCAAAATTACACTCAAGGAGTTTTGGAAGATGAAGGTAATTGCATAGTTTTAAAATTCGTCTGAATTTCCCCATAAAACAAACAGAACAGCTATTTGTTTAGATTTTTAGGAAAAACTAGAATACAATGAACAACATCTATAACAAAACTAGGTGACAAAGTTGTCCAGTAAATACCAAAACATGAGTACATAGCAGCAAACCAACAATAACTGTAGAATTCCTGTGGTATCAGAAGCAATTCAAGAGGAAGAAGAGGGACAACGCCAAGAGTCTGATGATCCAAAGAACTGGAGAACACTACTGTCACAACCAGGTGTTCACTGGAAGGCCTCATAGGCAATTCTGAGGATAGCAGCTGAAACTAGGAGAGAACCGTTAACCTTTAATTGAGTGCAAGAGGGCTATAGGAAATTCTGATTGTGCTGGAGCAGTTTGGCAGGATAACTTTAGTGAGATAAGCTATTCCAAGTGATTTTACAGCACAGTATTTTGACTATACATTCCTAGTTCTGTAAGGACAAAAGAACTTCAAAAATATCTTAAACTGTTACAGTACTCATGTAGTTGATGGTACTGTTAGTATTGTTACTCTTGGATAGTTTTGCATGCATGTATTACAGAATAAAGCAAATAGTAATTATGTTAGTGCCCTTGAAAATAGATTTGTAGTTGCTGTTGTTATGAAAGAAAGGAAAAACAGATGTAAGATTGGCAGCGATAAGTAAAAGCCTTATACGTTGAACTTTAATTGGAAATATCAGTGATGTATCATTGATATATCATGAAATATTTTGTTACATATTTGCTAACTCTGCCAACTGAAAGAGTCTAGAAACACCAAGCAACCTGGTACCAATGCACCTATCTAGCACCCAGATTGTGTTCTTTAAATACTGTTTCTTCTAAAAGAAATGATCCTTGAAGAAATGGTTGATTCCAGGTCTGGGTTAGGAAATACAACGAATAAGCATGGATTATTTTACTTAACCAGAAAACAAGAAAGCTGTCAAAACTACTGGATTATGTCAAAAGGGCTCAGGGGCCAATATGAATTGGTTTATAACTGCCAAAAATGGGACAATTTGATGATAGGTTTCAACATTTGAGTGCCACATTCAATTAATATTGCTTCTCCTTAAAACTGCACTGATACAGATTCTGTTTGGGTAAAATTCATGATATGATAGTTTGGAATGGTGGGCATGGCAAAGTAATGGTTCTGAGGCAAGGATTTCAAAGAGTGTCTTGGAGAGTAAACAGTGATTTGATAGCATCAATTGAAAAGCTGAGCAATTTGGTGTTGATTTAAATGGTTTAGCAGGAAGTTTCTGAAATGAGATACAGAAATACAGTTATATGCAACTTTTTTCCCCCCTTGGGCAAAAGTTTCCTGGAGTAGTAAAGTCATATTGATGAAGACAGCCTAAAAGTAATGTCATATTCTTGAAGACAGTAAACTGAGTGGGTGTAGATGACTTCATTTCTCACTAATAATAGTAAAAGAGAAGGATTTGACAGCCATTCCAGGAATATGGCAGAAAAAAAAAATATTGATTCTTGCTTGTATTAGGCATGATTATTTTGGTTATACTGCAGTAACAATTCTCAAAGCTAAGTGGTTTAACATAACTCACTGATGCTGCCCTCCATGTGGGTTGGTGGGAGGCCCTGCTTCACATGGAGCTGGGCTGCCAGAGGCTCCACCATCTTTCAGCTATATGCTCTGAAGCTCATGGAAAAGGTTAGAGAGTGAGAGAGAATGGCACCCGCAATTAAATGCTTTTGTCAGGAACTGAGGCATACCACTTCTGATCATAGCCTACCGACCAGAACCGGTCACGTGGCCCTGCCTAATTACTAGCAGTCTGGGAAATGTATTCTTCCATTTACTTAGGAAGTAGATGTAAATAACAGTCAGTCTGTCACATTGCTTAAGAAATAGCAAAAGACTAATAACACCACCGATAGAATAAGCATTTTTAAATATCTTTACATTTCTTAAATATTGGGCTATATTTTTTATTGGTGTCCAATTCTCATGGTTTGCTATTCATATTAAAACCCCAGTGTTGGCTTTGCAGGCAACATTGCGAGAACTCTTACTTTCTTTTCATCTCCCATTGATGAAGACATAAGGATGATCATGTAGAGTTGTTATTTACTTATTTTAATAATACTGTCCTTACTAGGCTTAGGAGTGAGATGTTTTGCAATAACTGGAAAGGTAGGACATGAGAAAAACTTTGAAACTTACATGACAAAGTATCTAAACTTGGTTTAGTGTCAGAGAAATCTCCTATCTCCCATCTCCTACACTAAATATTCTTCTTTTGTAGCATTTTCTGTGCTAGACCAGTAAATGTTTTTGCTTCCACCTGGACCCAGTTCTGAACTGTGTCACTGATGACACTGTCCAGACTATAAAGCAGATGGGATTAGAGAAAAGAAATCTCTATAATCGCACACACAGGTACTCTTACACAACAGAAGGCCTGTAATCCAATATCATCATAAATAATACGCTCCGTGTGTGAGTGAGGCTGAGTGTGATACGGATGTTATTGAAGATTTACCTACTTGTTTTTGGAACAGTATGAACTTTGCATGCTGTCTGTTAACATTGTATATGTTTGGAATTATTAATATAATGTATTGAAAGTGTTAATGTCTATTCTTTTAGACAAGAGTACAAAAATATTTCCCTTTTAAAGCATAGCTAACAGCTAACACTTCTGAGAACTTATTATGTTCTAGAGAGGAAAATACTAAGTGGATAATATGGATAACACATCTAATTCTCAAAATTATTATAACTTGCCTATTCAGAGAGGGGAAGATAAACTCAGGGAGGTTGAGTGAACTGCCCTGGCTGCGTAGTTGGAGCTGGGATTCTAATTTACACATCTGACTCCAGATCAGCCATGGCTGAGACTCTTCCTGAGCAAAACTACCTCATATGCAACCTATAGTTGGGTGTTCAATTGGGTTTTATTAAAAAATGGGGTTAGTAGAGGCCACGGTATTTAACATAATTGTAGGAAACACTACATGTTTACTATTTCCCCAAAATCCTACAATTTTAGGATCCTATAGGGAAGCTTAAAATGGATTTTTTTTAAATCCTAAACTTTGATTCAAGGTAAAAAGATAAAAATGGAATGTTGTTTATTAGGCTATAAGTTATATCCTAGGATTGATGTTTAAGGTCCAAATGCTGTTTTTTTTTTTTTTTTTTTTAATTCTCACTTTGCAATTGTCTTTCTATATGGTCTTTGGTAAGTTAAGTTAACCTGGTTATAGTTTTATTGTCTGAAAAATAAGGTTATTACTACCTTAAATACCTCATGGAGCTGTTGGAATGATCCAATGCCGGTAACACAATCACTACAAAAAAACACATTTAGTTATTCTCCTTCTCCCCTACCCTATCCCATCCTTTTCTTTCTCCTCCTTCTCCTTTTCTTCATCATCATTCACACATATTTTCTGGTAGCAGCTGTTGCCACCAGAACTTAGAAATGCCTTTTGATTGACTTTATGCTGTGTGAAAGAGAACATTTGGGTGAGTCTATGGAATTTCTATGTTTTTAAAAATTTAGCTATGAATTAATTTGACATGTTTTTCAGAGTTGAGCAGTTGTTACATTGGGATATCTAAATGTTTGGATTCTGTGTAAACATAGCCTAAAGCAGCATAGGATTGAGGAAAAATTGAGGTTTTTAGAGATCATAAGATCTGTATTAAACTCATAGAACAGTAGGTGCTATATCAGTCAGCTGAAAATCAATTAGTTTAAAATAAATTTGAAGAAAGTTAATTCACAAAATTTATGAAATCTATTCAATTGACTAAAACTTTGTTTCTTCTAAACTGTTTTAAAAGTTTATGTAAATTATAGAATGATGTTAACAGCTTGTAATGATTTCTGTACAATTTAATTGATTAATTATTTTATA
>NW_012147952.1:3453968-3461686 GCF_000956105.1 Propithecus coquereli
CTATATGGGTATTGTTTTAGTTGCTTCTGGTTTCTTTGGATGCTTTTGAATGTCATTTCTATAGTTTCAAACCTCAACCACTTTTAGTTTTTCTTTTCATTGATTCCTTTATGGCATATATATTAGTCAGAAGGTCTGAAGATAGAGCCTACACATAACTATGTTTAAAAAGTTCCCTAAGTGAGTCTTATTTGTACCCAAGGTTGAAAGCCATTGGCTAGGACGATGATTTTCATTTATCCAATATACAAGGTCCTTTGTCTGTGGAACCTGTTCTCTTCATTCGAGAGGCTCTGTGTACTGGTTAGTATAAGCTTGGCAACTAGGTAAGAGCCTGAGAATTTCAATCAGAGTAACTGGAGTTAGGTTACTGTCTACTCCACCTTGAATTTTCCCATTTATAAATATTAAGCCTACCATGATTTTATTCCTAGGTACACAATAATCAATTAGCCATTGCCACAGATCTCTGTGGGTCAAAACAGATTACTTCCCTGTCCCTATAGCTGATATGACTCTGACAGTTAGGTACTTCTGCTTGGCTTCTAGCATGTCAGGCTCCCATGGTCACCATTAAAATCAGAGAGCCTGATTTCCTTGCAGCATCTCTTCCCATCATCTATGCTCTATAGAAGACAGACTTCACAGAGCTTTTCAAGGGATGTCATGGCCTCCTTCACCAATTTCTTAATGTCCTTGTGAAAGTGTGTCCCCAGAGTCAGCTCAGGGATTATGATGAGGCGACTGGCTGAGCAGGCTGTGCATAATAGATCCAGCCGAGCATTCTCATCTTCATGGGGTTTTGGACTCCTTCCTCTACGGAAGCTCAGGGACTTACATTCTAGCATTTCAGTATCACCGATTATAAACCATGGTTGAGTCTAAACTTCAATTAATCAACCTAGCAGACTGTTACTGTGTGGAAATGCATTAAATTTCAAATCCTGGATAATTATCAACTTATTTGCTACATTCTAATGTATATATTTGAATTTATCCACTTTTATTTATGCTCCCCAGATTTCTGCTGAGGCACATTGCCAAGATTCTGGCTTTTTTTTTTTTTTTTTTCAGGTAAGTAGGCTATCTCCTTCTGCACCAGGCCTGATTCTTTCCTGACTGGGTTATGCTGGGATCCAACTTTCATTATGGACCTGGAGATGATCGGGGACGGTGGGGATAGTCCTCAGGGAAACACGCAGCTGCCCTTGTCTTGTTAGGCAACTGCCCCTGGTGTTGGCAGGGGGAGGTTGGTTCCCCTGGTTTCTGCCAGGAGAGGAGGGACTGCTCCTGCTGGTAGGAAAAGTTCAGGGAGATTTGGGGACTCAAAGTTCTCAGCCTTGTCTCATCTGCCTAATGTCCTCATCTCATGTCTCAGAGTTCTGATCCTTCCTCAACAATGCCCTTGCCTTGGCATGAGACATGTGAAGCTTACACATTTATTTGGTGTTGCAACTCCTAAATCCTTGCATTCAGGTCCTGTACTTGATTCTTAGCCATATCTTCTCTGTGTACTGACAATAAGGGACTCCTTTAAAGCTGCTATAGCAGCTTTCTGATATTCCGCTTATGCCTCGTGTTCTAAATTTGAAGCTTTCAATTTGTCTTTTTATTCTGTGATGTCTCTAGGAAAAAGAAGCTATTGCTTTTTTTTTTTAAGATATGGGATCTTGCTTTGTTGCCCAGGCTGAAGTGCAGTGACATGATCATAGTTCACTGCAGCCTTAAAGTGCAGGGCCCAAGCAATCTTTCCTTCTCAGCCTCCCAAGTAGCTGGGATTACAGGTGCGAGCCACAGGGCCTGGCTGCAATTTTTATAGTCAGCGTTATCACCATAGCAACTAAATGCCACATACATCTGATCTTTCAACATCTTACTCTCCACCTGTGCTCCCCTCCGTGCCACCACTGATAATTTGAGTGATCATGATGCTACAGAATGCCATGAATTGCCAATTTCCTATCCTCTCCCCCACCAAGTAAGAAAGTTATCTATGTGTCCATAAAATACGTAAGCAAACCTATCCCAGAATCTAATTTATTAGGGCCTGTCCTGGTACAAATTACTGTAATATTTAGGGTCTTGGCAGAAAATAGACGCTGTATGCAAAGAGGGTGATTATGCAATATGTGATTTTGGATTCAAACCTGGAATAAAATTTTTTTATTTTTACAGGGAACATTATTAAGTCAATTGAAAAAATTTGAGTAAGATCTATGAGTTAAATAATAGTATTGCATTAATGTTAATTTTTTCTTATTTTTAAATCATGCCATGGATATGTAAGAGAATGTCTATGGTTGTTGTTTTTAGGAAAAACAGATTGAATTAGGTAGAAGTGGTACCAGGTATGAAACTTACTCCCGAATAATTCAGAAAAAGTAATAATAATTACAGAGAGAGAGAGAGAGAAAATGACATTAAGCATCGGGGGATCTGAGGGAAAGGTATAGACAAGTTCTTTCTATTATTCGTTACTTTTCTATACATTCAAAATATTTTGAAATAAAAAACTAATTAACTGTTTAGTTCTATTTCTGTTCTTCAGTGTAAGATCTATGAAGGCAGGGACTATGCCTGTTTTCTTGCTTTATCCACAGGACCTTGCAAAATGCCTTGTACATAGTCACCCCTTACTACATATTTGTTGAACAAAAATATTAGACAAGGAAGAGGTGATGGGAAAGACTTCAGAAAGTGATGGTGACATGGGCAAGATTAAAGGTAGTATACAGGGATGGTGAAGCATCCCAGGACTGGCACAGGAGGGAGCTGCTACCAACTACAGGTTTGAAAGAACAAGTTGACCTTGAGCAGTTATCAGAACTCAGCAAAACCTGTGCTTGCTGGAGAGGGGAACCTAATAGGAACTGTGGCCATAGGGAGAGAAACTCAGCCCCTGCCACCTGTAGCACAACAGGGAGGAACTCACAGAATTAAATACCCTTGCCTTCTTCTCCTGTTATCCCACATGATGGCTCAGGTGCTCCAGCAAGCAGGTACCAAGATGTCTACCAGGTAGACATGCAATAGATTTATCAGGGAAATACCTGTGAAAGAAAATAGGGAGGAAGCCAAGGAGGCTGTGAGAATTATCAGACCACTATTTAATGTCTGTGGAAAGAAGGAAGGAAGGAAGATGTGGTAGGATAGGTCCAACTGTGATGCAGTTCTAACGAAGCTTTGAAATAGCTGTTGGAAAGTCCTCAAGCCAAAACCATCCATCAAAGGAGTCCTAGGTCTTCTAGGAATGGGCCTCCCTTTGTTTCCCTGATGTGCTCAGTGATTGCTTAAGAGTAGTCCTTGAGGTGTGGTCTTGGCAGGCAGATGTGGGGATGGATTGCAGAGCACACCAACTGGGGCCGTCAGTCAATTATACGGCCTGTAGTTGGAGATCTTAAAGATGCATTTTCATGGCTGCCACATCCTCCACTGGCCAACCAGCTGAGAGGTGGCTGCAAAAGAGTCATGTTGCTATAGTTCATAAAAATCCAATTTCCTAGAGATTTTCAGAGAAAGTTAGGGTAGGATGGAGCAGGGTAGATCTGCAGAGTGGATCTCATCCAGCCCATGAGTCAAAAAAGAGAAATTTCAAACAGATGTAGGGCTCCTTGAAGACAATCTGGGTAGCTGTACTTAAAGGTTGAGTACAATCAAAATGTCAGGTAAGGTACAACCAACCCTTTGCAACTGAGGATAGAAAAGGAAAGAAGGAAAATTGCCCAATCCCTGGCAGTGATAAATTTGGGGGTAAGGGGTAGGGAAGGGGACAAACATTCCAAGTGTGGTGTGTCTGGAACCCAGGCAAATGACCATATACGAACAATTTAAAAATAATATAAGAGCTAAAATTTATGATACTAGGAACCCAAGGGAGATCAGCTTACTTGAGTAAGCCAGACTTGAAAGTAACAGATCATCCTCCTTCAGAGAACTTGTGATGGAAGAAGGGCCAGTGAGCCCACATACTAAAGCATATTCTAAGTCTATTAGCATCTACCTTGCCAGCTCTGAACACTGGCACCCTTGGGACAGTGAGAAGGAATAGTAGTAGTGAACTGACTACAACCCAAGCTCTTCCTGGCTGTGGGATGCCGAGAGCCCTTTGCCAATTCTGGATAGCCTATCATCTGGTATGAGAACAATTCCAGACCAATGCTGAACTCCTCAAAATTTTACTAAAAGAAGTTTGAAAGGGATCAACAAATTTGGGTGCAAAAATGTTTATTTCTTGTACTGTGGTCAAATAAAAACAATGGACTCAACCCTAATGCTAGACTGACAGGGACTTTCTAGGACTTTTCCCATTTTTCATATAAGGAGTCTGAAAGTAAATAAGTAGGTAATGAAGCAAATGGCAAAGCCAGGTGACAAACTAAGGTTCTTGAATCTTATACCACTACCACTTATTGGAGAAGCTCATGAGGGATCGCTAGGGGACAGAATGCAAGGGTTAGAGAGAAAAGATTCAATGAGAGGAAGAGAAGTAACTGCTTTTTCTAAGGTATAATTAAATGGTAAGAGGAGTAGTTTGAAAAGAGAAAGGGGAAAAAAAAATATCAGATGTTAGAAGCTCTTTTCTTCCATGAAAGAAGCTCGACAGAGTGTTTCCAAAATTCATACCTCTTTCTGTAAAAGAAAAAAAAGATAAATATAAATATTCTCTAGTTACTTCAGTCATACTACCACTAAACTGACATAGAATCTAATTTCTAAGGTTTTATACTTGAGATTTGGGGGAAAAGGTAGGGAGGTGGGAACTTTTTTTTCTATAATGAATTTTATGATGGTTCAATGATTAATGCCATTTTCAGAATTAGTGCCATTTGGCAGCTCTTTCATTAGTGAAAAAGAAGATTATGCTGTGAATATTTTCTAAGATTTGTAACAGATGGGAGTTGCAAAATATTAAAATAATTTAGTGTTCTAACAAAAATACCTGAAAATTTACAGCTTTGATGTTCTGTGACACTTTTTTGGATGACAGAGTGTAATGTAACACACATGCTTCTGATTATAACACTTATTTTTAAGATTTGTTTAGCAAAATTCCTAACCATAAATTTTCCTAGCTGAGTACTTTACTTAACTCAATCATATATACCGATGGCTTTTCAAATAGGATTGCCTTTCTTATTCTAAATGTTACAATTTTTTTTGTTGTTGTTGTTATCTTCTGGGTTGCCAGTCAATCAAGGCTTCCTGATGGTGACATTCATTCATTTATTCCACTTAGCGCAGAGCCTAGTGCCTGGTGAGCAATGATCCTTGTTGAATGAGTGAATGCGAGTGAGCATAGAGGAGAAATAATATGCTGAATCTGTTGACCTATTAGAAAATGAAGTATTTCAAAAGATTTTAAACATTTGCAGTATCTTTAAGTCATTTATTATTTATAGTGTTTCACTGACACATACTTGTTTTTATTTATGGACTCATAGTTAGAATACTTTGAGCATTTATAGACTTACGGTTGCAATGTTAACTGGAATACTTCACTAAAAGTAAGACTGAAATGTCTAGAATCGGGAGTTTCTCTGATTTAACCTTTTATAACAATTACAAATAATGGTGTTTTAACAGTAATTATAACTTTATATCATTGTGTACACCATCTCGAATACGACTACTGGGGTTTCAAAGGAAGTAAGGTCGTTGTAGTTACCATCTAAAATGGCAAAATGTTGAATATTTTCCTTTAGGATATTGCATCAGTCAAATTAGTTTCATAGGCCAAACAATTGGTCTAGTGTGTGAAAAAAAGTTCAAATTTGTTCTTTGACTTTACTGATGAAATAATCATCTGTTGATTCAAATAGTTGACCTTTGTAGTCCTGTGTCTTAAAATCTTAACTTCTGGTACAATCCATTGAGTAAGTATTGCGGAATTTTTGGGTACAGAACATTCTGCTCTTTTGAGTTATCATATTAAGAAAGAAACACAAATAACTTAATACATATTGATTTAGCAGTGTGATTATAATAACTTAAGACATTATTTAATGTTGACATCACTGCCGCTGTCATTTAAAAAAATATCATGCACTAACCATTCTCATGCTTTATTAACCATTCTGACATTTACACAAATTGTTTTAAACAGACATGGTTATTTATTCTCTATATTCTTTATGGCATTTAATTTAAAACTGATGGTATTGACCACCAAAACAATCTAAAATATTTGAAGCTGTTGGCTTGGCAGAATGGGGATATGTTGATGTACAAATAAATATAAATGGAAAAAAAACCTCCATAAAAATTGGTGTGGACTTCTTTATTGTAAATGAGTTAACTTTTTGATGAATTGAAGAGCAGAGGTAAAAAAAATCATTGATTTTATTTAAGAAAATCTCTGTAAGCTTGCCTGTGGATCCCTAACTTGAAGGGAACTGACCTTTTCTTAGCTTCTGCTTTATGCCAGAAATTGCACTGAGTTCTTTGTCGACTTTATGGAATCTTCTGCTTGAGATCATTTTTGGGTGAGCATTTACAGATGGGTATAACCTAAGACATTGTCTTGAGGTTATACCCATTGCTTTATACAGATAAAATAGTAGCATTTTAAGCTTAGTTATAATTCATAAACTGAACTTAACATCAGGTCTTAGCAATTGGACAAATAATTATATGTGCAGCAAAAGACTTTTTTAAAAATTATATAAAGCTATTTTTTCCTCTATTTGGAGCATATGAAAATTAGAAGACCACAGATAAAATTTTTTGAGGCCACTTTTCCTGCATTTGTTTAGCTTTAAACCAATGTGGATTAAAAAGAAAGAGATGCTAACCATTTACAAATAGGATTAAGTCTTCTAGATCTTGAACACTGAGTAAGAAAGGCAAACTGCACAGTTTTCATAAGAACTTGACTTATGATTATTTGTATAAACATGGCAAGAATCAGAGAGAATTTTGTTAATTAACGTGGAGAAAAGCATTTGAAACATCATATTGTTTCTAGTACAGTAAATTTCTCTGATCTATTTGTAGCTCTCAAGAAAACATATATTTACTTTTACGTATTACTGCCAATAATATTCTCTGGAGAATAATTAGTTGGCTCTTCAACAGGGGTTTAATGTGACAGCATAAGTAAATGTACTGTCACAGAGCCTGGCCCATAACACACACCCTGTGTTTGCTCATTTTTTTGTGTACCCGAGGTCTGTTTGGTATATATTGCATCTTTTTATAAACTGTATGCAATTGCTTCCATGTTTATCTCTTCTGTTATCTCCCTCTAGCCATGAACCTTCAACTTCAGCATTGTAAACTATTTTCTTTACTGTTTCTCTTCCCATTTTAAAAATGTGCTTGTTTCCCCAATCCTTAGGAAACACACAAACTGCAATCTTCCTCTAATCCTGTCTTTCTCTTGAGTTTAGATTTGTTCTTTTTCTATAATTTGCAGCTTTTTGGCTCTATTTTTCATCAACCATGTCCTCTTTAAACCTACAAATTGTCTTTGGCCAGCACTGCTCTGTTGAAATTGCTCTCTGAAGGCCACCCATGACCTCCTGGTGCATGTTTGCCGTTGACGTCTTTGAAGTCTTTGAAATTCATGAGTACTTAATCCTTCTGAATGTTTTGTGCTCTCTCAGTCTTTGCAACACCATGTTCCATGCTTTGGCTCTTCAATTTCTTCTCATTCTCTTTTTTATTTATTTATTTATTTTTTAATTTCAGCATATTATGGGGGTACAGATGTTTAGGTT
>NW_012147952.1:3466546-3472954 GCF_000956105.1 Propithecus coquereli
GGGACCTTTCTCCTTCCAGTTCTCCTCTGCAACGTGTTCCTGTGGAGTCTCCTGTAGTTTCAGGCACCCTTCCTTCTGACCCTCACCCGATCTATGTTTCTCTGCTCGCTTATTTTTTTCTTTCTTCTAAAATTCGTCTTTTTTGTAGAGACCTTCTGACTGGCAGCTTGTTTCATCCGCCATCTTGGCTTCTCTCTCTGCACTCTTTGTGTATGCAAATACCTGTCCCCTCCCCCTCCCCCTCCCCCCTGCCCAACATCCAATAGATGTTTGCTGTCTCTTTTTTCCAGCATTTGTAGGCTAAGGAGCCATCCCAGTTTGCCAAGGACTGTCTCAAGTTTAGCATCAAGGAAACCCCTCAGTTCTGGGCAAACTAAAAGGGTGAATCACCCTAAACTTGGCCCTTAAATGTTGGCATTCCTTAGACTTCTATCTTTAGTTCTCATCTCTTTCTCAGTAAGAATTTTTGTATTCTGCAGAGGCTTCAACAACGATTATGCACCTCATAATGATAATTTGGTCAATGATGAACTGCTTATATGACAGTGGTCCCCTAAAATTATAATAGAGCTGAAAAATTCTTATTGCTTAGTGATGTGGTAGCTGTTGTCATGCCATAATGTCATAGCATGACACATTACTTTTTCTATTTTTAGTTGTTTAGTTATAAAATACTTACATAGTGTTACAATCACCTAAAGTATTCAGTACAGTAACATGTTGTACAGTTTGTAGCCTGGGAGCAATAGGCTATTCCATATAGCCTAGGTGTGTAGTAGACACATCTAGGTTTGTGTAAGTACACTCTACAATGCTCACACACTGACAAAATTGCCTAACGATGCATTTCTCAGAATACATTCCCACTGTTAGGTGACACAAGACTGCATCTATGATGTTTTATGGACACTAGTCCTATGTCTCCAGCCATAAGTGATCTACTGAATCCCAAAGACTATTTCTGTGAAAAGGACATGGGCTGTGGGCTGGGCTCCTAAGATCCTGTGTTCAAATACGAGCGACACCAGCTACTAAGTATGGAGTCTTGTATAACTACGTACCTCTCTGAACCATAGTTTACTAACTTGTGAATGGGGATAATGCTCAACTGAAAGGATTATTGGGAGGACTAAAGGTAAAAATTGTAAAGTTCTCAGTGCAGTGCTCTAATGGAGTAGGTATCAAATAATTTCCAGCTATTTTTATTTATTATTGTTGGTGCTATATTCAAATCTAGTGTTTTTCAGTATTTTTCCACCACAACTCATTGAAGGATATAAAAACACTCTGATCAATAGAATGGCCCATTGTGGCAGAACTTTTCAATAAGAAGAGGAGAGAGACATGCCTAGTTAGAAAAAGGCTGTCACAAAGTTCTGGCATTCAAGCTCTTGAGAGATCACTTATCTTCAACTCTTCTTTCCCCATGCCCTTGTTCTAACAAGTTCAAGAGACTTTTTTACTTATGGATGTAAGTTTAAATAGTATAATTCAAAATAAAATAACATTTTTTTTTATCATTTTTATGTTCTTGAATGTTTTCTAATCTCATTCTGACAATGTGATTGTAATCACCTAATACCCATTAATAAATCCAACCTTTTTTGGCTAGAGTAGAAATTTTTAAAGTTTAATGTGCAGGCAATCAGAATTAGATGGAAGTTGTGTTAATACATAGATTTCTGGCCCTTCAACCAGGCTTTCTGATTTCACAGGTCTGGAGTAAGGCCTGGAGACTTACATTTCCAACAAGCTCCCAGGTGATGGTGGTCCAGGGACTACACTTGAAAAACTATTCTAGTTTACATAAATGGTATGGTAGTTTAACTTAATTTTAACCTTAAGTATTTTTCTTTTTCCTCCTTTTTCTTCTCTTCCTATTTCTCCTCTTCCTCTTTTTTTTTGGCTTTTCTTACCTGGAAATCTGATTTTTCTCTCTCACTCATTGACATTTTAAATGAACAATATTGGAATTCCACTCATTTTCATTATTTTACCTAATCTTTATTTCCGAATACAATTCATTATGGTATGAACGAATTCCATATTATCCCCAATGTCTTTACATATCTTCCCTGAGTCTTTACATTTTTAGATTCATGATACTTGATATTCCATAAAGAGCTTCAGTGAAAGTGAAGGTTAGTTATATTTAAATGGTTTGAATTTTAGCTTTTATTCTGTCTACTTTGCTTGATTATTTACAAAATGTTCTTTGAGTAAAAATGGCAAAATGTGTATATAATGAATTTTTAGAAACCACTGAACATGACTACTCTTTTATTTTGTAGACTTGAGCATAAAGGATTTAAACAATATTCTCAAAGTCACAATGGCAGCAGCTCATGGAAGAACATTTAGAATTTCTTAGTTTAGTACATTTCACACTCTATCACAACTTCTCTTAACGTTGTAACATTTCGGTATACAGATGGGAGTAATATTTAAGTCACTTTTGGACAGGATAATGATAGTCCCAGAGCTATCTATAGTTTCCATATAATAGAATTGTTGACTATGTCTCCCTGGTGTAGATACACTCAGCTAGGTTGAAAGAAAGAAAGAAAGAAAAGAAAGAAAGAAAGAAAGAAAAAGAAAGAAAGAAAGAAAGAAAGAAAGAAAGAAAGAAAGAAAGAAAGAAAGAAAGAAACATCGTAATTTTCCCTATTGTCCAAATGGTTGATTTTTAGCAACCTCAGTATTGTTAATGGTAATTTTTGCTTTTATCCTTGCTTTTCTGCCTGAGAACACAACTATTGTTTTTAAAAAATACTGGGAGCAGAGCAGCATGTGGGACGTGTGTGATCATCAAATGGGGAACACAGAACATTTTAACCTAATGAGAGCTTTCACTTCCCAGGGTGACCTGTTTGTACTCTGTGCCAAGGGACCTCTAAGAGCCCTACAGCTGCTTTCATTTTGTCATTTCAGACATGAAGTGCAGCCCCTGCAGCAGCTGCAGAGCCCCCTACATCCTGCTCTTCATATACTTAGAAAAGGGACTCTTTAATCTCTGGGCTTGAGAAAAAAGTTTATTGAGGAAAGAAATGGGGCCACAGAATTCCTGGGGTGAGCCTTAGGAACACAGCAGGTGGCCAAGAAGCCATGGCAAAATCAAGGAAAAGGATTCAGATTCTTTTCAGAGGCTATGGTGATTAGCAAAGGACATTTGGCTTACAGCTGTCCTTTAGAGAAGACTGCATTTTGCATCTCCAAGAATGAAGGGCGGCTTTCCATCTAATGAACTTGGAAGATTCTCTTGGCAAGTTGCTTTGTTATAAGCTAGACATCTCCAGTTGTATTTTATTTTTATTCTTTTCTAAAGCCAGTTCCATCCAGCCTAGTGATGCTGAAAGCACTTCTAAAGTTTGCAATAGGAAATGAGATTTATTGTCTTTACTCCTTTTTTTTAAAAAAAATTTTTACTTTATTAAATGTCATCTTTATTAATTCTTGGACAAGGCCTCTATCTGCATTGCATCAATTTCAAGATCTGTTGGTGGTGATGGCTGTTGGTCATTCTGCTTCCAAAGTAAACTAATTGGGTATTGAAGCAGAGGCAGAAAAGACAGAACAAGGGCCAATACCAAACAAAGACAAAGGGCAGCAACAGTAGCAGATTCTTTAAAGAGTTTTTAAAATTAACATATAATAACTGTACATATTTATGGGGTACATGTAATACTTCCACATATGTATACAATGTGTAATAATCAAATCATGATAATTGGTCTATCACCTTAAACATTATCATTTCTTTGTGTTGGGAATATTCAAAATCCTCTCTGCTAGCCATTTTGAAATATACAAATTATTGTTAACTATAGTCACCCTGTTGTGCTATAGAATACTACAACCTCTTCCTCCTACCTAATTGCCTAATCGTCTCGGTTATCCTTCCTCCTCTTATGCCCCCTACACCTCTACCCCTCCCAGTCTCTGGTAACCAGAATTCTACTCCCTTACTTCTATGATATCAACTTTTTTAGTGCCTATATATGAATGAGAACATCTAGTATTTATTTTTCTGTGTCTGGTTTATTTCAGTTAAAAGCATGTCCTCCAGGTTCATCCATGTTGCTGCAAATGATAGGATTCCATTTTTTTTATGGCTGAATAATATTCCTCTGTGTGTGTTTGTGTGTGTCACATTTTCTTTATCCATTCATCTGTTGATGGACACTTAGGTTGATTCCATATCTTGGCTATTGTGAATAGTGTGATAAATGTGGGAGTTCAAATGTCTCTTTGACATACCGATTTCTTTTCCTTTGGATATATAACCAGTAGTGAGATTACTGGATCATATGGCATTTCTATTTTTAGTTTTTTGAGGAAACTCCATATTATTTTCCATAATGGCTGTACTAATATACATTTTCATGAACAGTGTATGAATTCCCCTTTCTCCACATTCTCACCAGCATTTGCTATTTTTATCTTTTTGATAACAGTGATTCTGTCTGGGGTGAGGTGATATCTCATTGTGGTTTTCATTTGTATTTCTCTGATGATTAGTGATGTTGAGCATTTTTTCATATATCTGTCAGCCATTTGTCTGTCTTCTTTTGAGAAATTTCTATTCAGATCTTTTGCTTGTTTTTTAATTGGATTATTTATGTTTTGTTGTTGAGTGATTTGAGTTTCTTATATATTCTGGATATATATGTTGTTGGATAGATAGTTTATAAATATTTTCTCCCATTCTACAGATTGTCTCTTAACTTGTTGATTTTTCCTTTACTGTGCAGCAGCTTTTTAGTTTGATGTAATCTCATTTCTCTATTTGTGTTTTTGTTGCTTTTCTTTTGAGGTTTTACTAAAAAAAAAATCCTTGCCCAGATCAATGTCACGAGCATTTCACCTATGTTTTCTTCTAGTCGCTTCATAGTTTTGGATCTTACATTTAAGTCTTTAATCCATTTAGAATTGATTTTTTGTATATAATGGGAGATAGGGGTCTAGTTTCCTTCTTCTGCATATAGATACCCAGTTTTCCCAGAACCATTTATTGAAGGGATTGACCTTTCCCCATTGTATGTTCTTGGCACCTCTGTTAAAAATCAGTTGGCTGTAAATGCATGGATTTATCTCTGGGTTCTCTATTCTGTTCCATTGGCCTATGTGCCTGTTTTTATACTAGTATCATGTTGTTTTGGTGACTATAGCTTTGTAGCGTATTTTGAAGTCAGGTGAAGCGATGCTTCCAGCTTCGTTCTTTTTGCTCAGGACTGCTGTTGGGTATTTGAGGTCTTTTGTGGTTCCATATGAATTTTAGGATTGTTTTTTCTATTTCTGTGAATGTCATTGGTAGATTGCTTTAGGTCATATAGCTACTTTAACAATATTAATTCTTCTAATCCATGAGCATCAGATATCTTTCCATTTTTGCATGTCCTCTCTGATTTCTTTTATCAGTGTTTTATATTTTCAATGCAGAAATCTTCCAGTTCTTTGGTTAAATGTATTCTTAGGTATTTTATTTATTGATTTTGTAACTATTGTAAATGGGATTGCTTTCTTGATTTCCTTTTCAGATTGTTCACTGTTGGTATATGGAAATGCTACTGATTTTTGATCTTGTATATTGTTACCGCACTGAATTTGTTTATCAGTTCTAATAGTTTTTGTTGGAGTCTTTAGGATTTTCTAAATATAAGTTCATGTCATCTGCAAAAAGGAACAATTTTACTTCCTGTTTTCCAATTTGAATGTGCTTAATTTCTTTTTCTCGTCTAATTGCTCTGGCCAGGACTGCCATTACTATTTTGAGTAAAAATGATGAAAGTAGGCATCCTTGTCTTGTTCCAGATCTAGAGGAAAGGTTTTCAACTTTTCCCCATTCAGTATGATGTTAGCTGTGGGTTTGTAACATACAGCCTTTATTGTATTGAGGTACATTCCTTCTATACCTAATTTGTTGACATTTTTTTTTATCATGAAGAGATATTGAATTTTATCAAATGCTTTTCTGTGTCTACTGAGATCATCATACAATTTTTAACCTTTATTCTGTTAATGAAATGTATCATATTTATTGATTTACATGTGTTGAACCATCCTTTCATTCCTGGGATAAATCCCACTTGATCACGTGATATAATCTTTTTGATGTGTTGTTGGATTCAGTTTGCTAGTATTTTGTTAAGGATTTTTGCATCTATATTCATCAGAGATATTGACCTATCATTTTCTTTTTGTTTTGCTCTTTTTTGGTTTTGGTGTCAGTGTTAAGTGGGCTTAATTAAATGAGTTTGGAAAAATTCCCTCTCCTTCAATTTTCTTAAAATGTTTTATAGAATTCAGCAATGAAGCTATCCAGTTCTGGGCTATTCTTTGTTAGGAGACTTTTTATTACTGATTAAATCTTGTTACTCATTTTTGATTTGTTCAGGTTTTTTATATCTT
>NW_012147952.1:3473643-3485989 GCF_000956105.1 Propithecus coquereli
TTGATGCTTGTTTTCTGTCCTAACATTCTTCTGCAAGAAGAATGTGTATCTTGCAATTTTTGGAGGAAATGTTCTGCAAATGTCAGTTATGCCCATTTAGTTTATCATGTAACTATAATGTTTCTTTGTTGATTTTCTGTCTGAATGACCTCCCCATTGCTGAAAATGGGCTACTGAAGTACTCTACTGTTATTGTATTACAGTCTACCTCTCCCTTTAGATCTATTAATATCTGCCTTATATACTTGGGAGCTCTGGTATTGGGTGCATAGATATTTATAATTGTTATATCATCTTGCTGAATTGACCCCTTTTTCAATATATAATGACTTCAGTCTCTTTTTACAGTTTTTAATTTAAAGTTTATTTTATCTGATATGAGTATAGCTACTTCTGCTCTCTTTTGGTTTCCATTTGCATAAAATATCTTTTTTCAATCCCTTTACTTTTGATCTATGTGTGTCCTTACAGGTGAGATGAGTCCCTTGTAGACAACATATAGTTGGGTCTTAATTTTTTATACATTTAGCAACTCTATATATTTTAACTGGAGAATTTAACCCATTTACATTCAAGGTTATTAGTGATAGGTTTGGACTTACTCCTACTATTTTGTTAACTGTTTTCTAGTTATTTTGTAGATTCTTTGTTTCCTTCTTCTTCTTCTGTTCCTTTGAGGTTTGATGGCTTTTTATAGTAGTATTATAGGCCTATTTTTTTGGTTATCTTGAGGCATACATAAGACATCTTGTACTTACAACAAGTTAATTTAAGCTGATAACAGCTTAATATTGATTGTATACATGAACTCTCCACTTTTACTCCTCCTCCTCCCACTTTTTGTGCTTTTTATGTCAAACTTTACATTTTCAAAGTAATATATATCCCTTAGCAGATTAGTTGTTTTAATATTTCTGTCTTATGACCTTTATGCTAGAGATATAATTGATTTACCTACCACCATTACAATATTAGAGGGTTTTAAATTTGACAATGTATTTACTTTTACCAGTGAGTTGTATGCTTTCATCTGTTTTTATGTTATTAATTAGTATCCTCTTCCTTCAGCTTGAAGAACTTTTTTAAAGCATTTTTTTTTGTAATGAAGGTCTAGTGGTAATAAACTTTCTCAGCTTTTTTTTTTCTTTTTGTGTGCAAAAGTCTTTATCATTCCTTTGTTTTTGAAACGCAGGATTGCTGACTATAGCATTTTTGGTTGGAAGTCATTTTTTTCTTTTCTTTTCTTTCCTTTTTTTCTTTTCTTTTCTTTTCCTCCCTCCCTCTTCCCCCTCTTTTTTTCTTTCTTTCTTTCAAGAGATAGGGTCTTGCTCTGTCACCCAGGTTGGAGTACAGTGCTGCAATCATAGGTCACTGTACCTTGAAATTGTGGGCTCCAGTGATCCTCCCACCTCAGCCACTTGAGTAGCTGGGACTATAGTCATGTGCCACCATGCCTGGCTCATTTTTTAAAATATATCTTTAGAGATGGAGTCTCACTATATTGCTGAGGCTGGTCTTGGACTCTTGACCTCAAATGATCCTCCCGACTCAGCCTCCCAAGTCACTGGGATGACAGTCTTTTTCTTTCAGGATTTTAAACATATCACCCCATTGCCTTCTGGATTCCATGGTTTCTGCTGAGAGGTCTACTGATAGTCTTATGGGTGTTCCCCTAGATATTATTATTCACTTTTCCCTTGCTGCTTTTAATGCATTCTCTTTTTATTTAACTTTTGACAATTTAACTGTGATATGTCATGGTGTGGGTCTCTGGATTCATCTTATTTGGTTTTCTATTGGCTTCTTGGATCTGCATTTCTGATTCCTCAGACTTGGAATATTTTTGCCATTATGTCTTTGAATATGTTTTCTGTCCCTTTTTCCTTTTCTTCTCCTTCTGGCATGCCAACAATGTGTAAGTTGGTCAGCTTGATGGTGTCCCATAAGTCTCGTAAGCTGTCTTCACTATTTTTTATTCTTTTTTCTTTTTGCTCCTCAGATTGGTTGATTTCCAGTGATCTGTTTTTAAGTTCACTGATCTTTTCTTCTGCTTGATCTAGTCTTTTACTCAACCTCCATATTGAATTTTTAGGTTCAGTTATAGCATTCTTCAATCTATGATTTCTGTTTGATGCTTTTAAAATACTTTTTGCTAAAATTCTCAGCTTATTCTTACATTGCTGTCTCAATCTCTCTGAGCATCTTTAGGACCATTATTTTGTATTTTCTGTCAGGTAAATCATAAAACTCCACTTCATTTCAGTCAGTTCCTGGATATTTATCTTTTTTTTTTGTTTGTAATTATTTCTATTTCTTAATTTTCTTTCATTCTCTGAGTTGATTTTTGTGCATTAGTTAGGACAACCACCCCTCTTCATCAAATGTTGATTTTAATCCTCAAGAAGGTTGCAATCTCAATGGGAGACAAAGCATAACTATATAAAACATTTAGTCAACATTTAGCATAATGTAACATTTAATATAATTCAAATCACATAATTATATTATGTGATTTGAATTTATATTATATGAATCCATTTGGAGAAAAATGTGTCACTTGTCCCTCTTGTGTATTTTCATAGCACCTTTGATAACCTGCAACAAAATTATTTGTTTACTTACCTCCTTTTCCAATTAGTTTGATCATTCTTTGGTGACAAAAAGTATGTTTTACTGATTTCCCTATCCTTTGTGCTTATAGGACTAGGAGCTAAAAAAAGTGCTGTCTAATGAAAAGTTAATTGAGTAATTCTGGGGGAGATATTCAGATATGTTTAAAGAATGGTGTAGTGTGCTAATGCTAAGTGCTCTTTCAAATGGAATCAAAAATGTGTATGGCTCAAACACAATAGTAGTCTAGCTTTTGCTCACATAACTGTTCAAGGTGATGTTTCTGATCAGTATGACTAGAAATTCTCTATGGAATCAAACAGTAATCAAGGCTGATAGAGGCTCTGCCATCTTTGAAACATGACTTCCAAGGAATGTAGTTGTCTCAGTCCCCATTGGCAAAGAGAAAGAAAGAGCTAGTAGGAGAAGTCCAGAGAGCAGAGGGCGCATATGAGAGGCTCTTCCAGGCTAGGCCTGAGGGGCACACTTCCTTTTCACATGCATTCCACTGGCTGAGACTCAGTAACTCAGGAGCACAGGCCTCTCCAGGGATAACATTCTAGGACATGAATTTAGTGAAAATGTCAGTGTGGCTTCTTTTCACACTGTCCAACCATTAACTAAATTTCTATAAAATCATGAAATTGCTAGTCTCTAAATGTTTTACTTTATGTCTTCAAAAATCAAGTTGCTTTGACTAAATGTTGACTAAATGTTTTATATGGTTATGCTTTGTCTTATCATTGAGATTACAAACTTCTTGAGGATTGAAATCAACATTTTATTTCTCTTATCAACTCTCCATCATGATAGTATGTCTCATAATTACTAATATTGGGTCATGTATTAATTGTCTTATGCAATATATGCTACTAACAATTTTGCTTTTCACTTTCTGCATATATTTTCATTTTTGAAAATTTTGTTAACAATTATAATTTGCTATTTATTTATTATATAATTATGTTGACCCTAAATTCAAACTAGTCATTTAGAGTGGAACAAATTTGAATTTTCTTTACTTCTTTCAGAAGATTTTGAGATAAGTTAAAAATAATACTTTGTAAGAATAGCTGTCACTATTTTAGACCAATCATTTAATATTAATATATAGTAAAAGGAAATATACATGTAAATGAAGTAAATCTTTCTTAAGTCTCACAAAAATGGAAAAAATATAAAGAAAGTCAGCCTTTGAGAGGGAGTATGAGTCAGAAGTTCCAAACTTCCTCAAAGACTTAAAAAACAAAACAAGAAAAAGACAAAGAAAGAAACCAGATGCACATTTGGGGCCCATCTATGGAAAGTATTATATATTTTTATAATTTCAACAAAGGTACTAGAATAATAAAATGATCATTATGCATCAGTAGGACTCACAGTGAAAATGAAAAATTACAGAACTGATTAAGTAAGTACTTGTTCATTGTAAAACCATCAGTTGGCAGTACTTTTACAGACATCCCTCTGATCCTAATTGAATTCAATAAGATACTTTTGCAAAGTTGCATATTTTGCCAGATTGAGAGTAGATACCAACAACAGCTGGATGTACAAACTAGGTGCTATAGTGATGATGAATTACAAGGAAAATGCTGGCAAAAGTCCTCATATTTGAATAGGCTGCTACAACTGGTAAGCTATAGCAGTCTGAAGACCACTTTGGGGGCACATTGGTGCTGGTTTCCCCAATCTGTCTCTCTATCAATCAATCAATCTATCTATCAAATATCTTTCTATCATCTGTCTCAGCTTTACTGAGGTATAATTTACATACATTAAAATTGACCTATTTTAAGTTCACAGTTGGCTGAATTTTGCTAGTAGGGTTGTGTAACCACCACCAAAATCACCCTTAGAAGTTTTCTTATGTATCGCGGCAGTTGATCTGCTCCCCTGACCGTTGGCTACAGGGAATCCCTGATCTATTTTCTGTCACATCAGTTTCTCCTCTTCTAGATTTTTGGATAAATACAGTTGCATAGTACATAATCTGTTGAGTCTGATTTGTTTGATTTAGCATAACGGTTTTGGTATTAATCCACATTGTTGTGAAAATAAATATTTTGTTTCTTTTATTGCTGAGTAGTATCCTATTATGTGGATAGATCACAAATTGTTTATCCATTCATTTGTTGATGGGCATTTGGATTGTTTCTAAGTTTTGGCTATTATGATAATGTTGCAATGAACGTGTGTGTACATCTTTGTGTGAACATATGTTTTCATTTGTCTTGAATAAATATCCAGGAGTGGGATTGCTGGGTCTTATAATAAGTGTATGTAAAACTTGGTAGGGTACTGCCAAACTATTAGGTTATTAAGTATGGAATGTCTGATTTCCTTAAGTACTAAGTTTGAAAGTTAATATCTCTGACATTTCCCTTTAATACTTCTTGGTTTTTGTTTGTGAAGGTACATCCTCAGTCTTTCAAACCCACGTTTTCCTTGTGATTATCTTTCAAATTGTTTTTTAGAGCAATTTTTGTGAAACCATAGGTAAGTCAAAAATTCATGTTATCTTTGAATATGAGTTCCGTCATGAAACCAAGGGAGCACAGCCAGCTTGAAATTTCAATGAATTGTTTGGGAAGGATGTGGCTAATGAATACACAGTACCTCGATGGTTTGAGAAGTTCCATTCTGGAGATTTTAATCTTGAAAATGAGGCATGTGGAGCAACGTGAGACCAACGTGGATAAGGGTGACTTAAAGTTGTAGTGGAATTGAATTTATCTCAACCTATGCATGAATTAGTGGCAGGGTTTGACATTACTATTCCAACAATATTGTACCATTTGAAAAAAATTGACTAGGTAAAGAAGCTTGGCAGGTGGGCACCACATGAATTAAATGAGCGTCAGAAGAGAAATCATCTCAAAGCTTCCCTTTCTTTGCTGTCGTGACATAAAGGCAAATCATTTCTACACCATATTGTTATATGTGATGAAAAATGGATTCTTTTTGATAATTGCAAGCATTTGGAACAATGGTTAGATAAAGATGAAGTGCTGAAACACAGTCCAAAACAGACTATTCACCAAAAAATCTAATGGTATCTGTTTGGTGGTCCAGTGCTGGTATTAGCCAATACAGCTTCATGAAACCTCGTCAAATGATTGCAGTGGGTGTCTACTGCAACCAATTGGTTGAAATGATGAGGATGACTGCAGTTAAGCAGCTGAGATAGGTCAATAGAGACAGGCCAATTCTTTTGCAAGACTACACTCGACCACATATCGCACAAGCAAAGCTGCTCAAACTACAGAAGCTGGATTTGGAAACTCTCTGTCATTCATGTATTCACCAGACTCTGCACCAATTGACTACCACTTCGTCCGGGCTTTAGACCACTTCTTGCAAGGAAAAATCTCAATTCTCAACAAGCTGTGGAAAATGCCTTTTGCAATTTCATTGCCACTTGCTCTCCAGGCTTCTTTGCTGCTAGTATAAACAAGCTACCATTAAGATGGCAAAACTATGTGGATGGTTTAGGTGCATACTTTAATTAATTGTACTGCTTCTTGTTTGAGATATAATAAACTATATTTTTGATTTGAAATTGGACATTTTATATTTAATGACCTAATATTTTTCCTGACGTGGCAGTACCATTTTCCATTCTAACAATGTAGGAGGATTTAAATGACTCCACATTCTCATCAACACTTGATGTGACCAACACCTTTAAATTTTAGCTATTTCAGTGGATGTGTAGTAATACATCATTGTGGTTTTAATTTGTATGTCCCTGATGGCTAGTAATGTTGAGCATCTTTTCATATGCTTATTTTACATTTGTATATAGTCTTTTGTGAATTGTCTGCTGAAATCTTCTGACCTTTTTGTAATTCAATTGTTTGTCTTCTTATAATTATGTGTTAAGTGTTCTTTATATTGTTCAGGCATGTTGACTCATGCCTGCATTCCTACCACTTTGAGAGAGCAAAGCAGGAGGATAGTTTAAGGCCAGGAGTTTGAGACCTGCCTGAGCAACCTAGTGAGACCCTGTCTCTACAAAAAATAGAAAAATTAGTCAGGTGTGGTGCCACATGCCTGTGGGTCCAGCAACTTGGGAGGCCAAGGCAGGGAGATTGCTTGAGCCCAGGAGTTTGAGGCTGCAGCAAACTATGGTGATGCCACTGTACTCTAGCCTGGGTGACAGAGTGAGACCCTGTCTCAAAATAATAAATAATAATAATAATAATGATAATAATAAAAAGAATTCTTTATATATTCTCTCTATATAAGTCCCTTTTCAGATGTATGTTTTGCAAACACTTTCTCCCAGTTCATGGCTTGTCTTTTCATTTTCTTAAGTATGTCTTTCAAAGACAAAAAGATTTTAATTTAGATGTGAAAAACAATGTTTTACAATACTTGACGTTACTTTAAATTTCATTTTTAAAATTTTAAATTCCAGTTGTTCATTACTGGCATGCAGAAATATAATTGCTTTTTGTATGTTTATCTTTATTCTGAAAACTTACTAATTAAATTATGTCTAGTAACTATGTATATTTGATAAGATATTCTATATAGATGATCATGTTTTCTGTAAATAAATACAATTTTATTTCTTCCTTTCCAATCTGGATTTCTTTGTTTCTTTTTTGAAAATTTTATTGCTCCAGTGCAATGTTGAATAGAAAAGGTCAGAGAAAACATCATTGTCTTGTTCCTGATCTTGAAGAGACATCATTCAGGCTTCACTATTAAATATGGTGTAATTGTAAATTTTCTTAGATGCTCTTTATCATGTTGAGGAGGTTCCTTTCTATTCCTAGTTTGTTGAGAGTTTTCTTTATTTTCTCACAAGTGTTGGTTTTTGTCAAATGCTTTCTCTGCATCTATTGTGATGATCATATGGTTCTTCTTTTCATATTATTAACTCATAAATGTCGAACCAATTTTGTGTTTCTAGATAAACCTCAATTGGTCATGTTGTTTTATGTGTGTGTGCATGTGTGTGTGTATTGCTAGATTAGATTTGCTAAAATGTTATTAAGAATTTTCACATTTGCATTTATGAGAAATATTCGTAGTTTTCTTTTCTTGTAATAGCTTTCTCTGGTTTTGATATCAGTGTAAAACTGGCCTCATAGAATAAATTGGGATGTATTTCCTCTTCTTCAACTTCCTGAGTTGAATTGGTATTATTTCTTCCTTGAAGATTAATAGAATTCCTTAGTGGAGCAATTTAGGTCTGAAAGAATTTAAAAAAAATTGCTAACTACAAATTCAATTTCTTTGATAGTTATAGAGTTATTGAAGTTATACATTTTTTCTCGAGTGAATTTGATTGTTTGTCTCTTAGAAGGTTGTACCTTTCATTTAATTGTTGAATTTATTGGCATAAAGTTGTTCAGAATATTCCATTCTTATATTTTTGAATCAATTTTTTTGAGATAATTGTAGATTCACATACAGCTGCAAGAAATAATATTGAGAGAGCCCATATACCCTTTACCTAGCTTTCTCCAAAGGCAGCATCTTGCAAAATTACAGTACAATATTACAGCCAGGGTATGGAAACATTGATATAATTAAGATGCAGAACATTTTCATCACCATAAGGATTTCTCTTATTATTCTTTTATACTGAAATCTATTTCCTTCCCTTCCCTCCATCCATGACCCCTGGCAACCACTAATCTGTTCTCTATTTCCATAATTTTGACATTTCAAGATGTCATACAAGTGGAATCATACAGTACGTAATCTATTGAGATTGGCTTTTTTCACTCAGCATAATTCTCTGGAGATTCACACAGATTGTTGCATGTATTGATAGGTCATTCATTTTTATTGCTAAGTAGTAGTCTTGCTTGTACCACAGTTTGTTTAACCATTTATCTTAAAGATACCTGGGTTGCTGCCAGTATTTGTCTATTATGAATAAAGCTGCTGTCACTATTTGTGCAGAAGTTTTTGTGTGGATGTCAATTTTCATTTATCTGAGATAGATTACAAGGTTATATGGTAGTTGCATATTTAGCTTTAAGGAGATGTCAAACTGTTTTCTAGACTGGCTGTACCATTTTACATTCCCACCAGCAATGTATGAGTGATCCAATTTCTCATCATATTTGGCAACAGTTGGTGTTGTCGTTGTTTTATATTTTAGTTATTCTGATAGGCATGTAGTGATATCTCATTGTGATTTTAATTTGTATCTCCCTAATGGCTAATGATGTTGAACATCTTTTCATGTGATTATTTGCCATCTGTATGCCATTTTCAGTGAAATGTCTTTTTAGGTCTTTCGCTCATTTCTAATTTGATTATTTAAAGTGAATTTCCTATAGACAACATATTGTTGGTCATTTTTTTAAATCCACTCTGCCAATCTCTTAATTGATATACCAAGACCATTTACTTTTAATGTAATTATTCACATGTTGGGCTTTAGTCTGCCATCTTAGTTTTGGCTTTCTATTTGTTCTGTTATTCATTTCTCTGTTTTCATTTTTCTGACTTTCCAGTGGGTTACTTGAACATTTTTTAGATATCTGTAGTGTATTTCATTGTATCTCTTTTTATAGCTTTTCTAGCTGTTTGTAGGTATTACACTATATATACACACACATAACTTATTGTGGTCTACTATGTTATCATTTTTTAAGTTACAGTGAAATGTAGACACCTTATCTCCCTTTCTGTCTTTTTACTCTCTCTCATTTATAATATAATTGTATAAATATTTCCTTTCCATACATTTCAACCACATCAAACAATTCAAATTGTCTGTAACTGTAACTGGACTTTACAGTTTCTAATGAGAAATTGCCTGCCATTTGAATTGTTTGCCTTGATAGATAAGGTGTTGTTTTTCTCTCCCTGCTTGTGAGATTTTTCTTTGTTTTTGTTTATTATTATTTTATTTCATTATTATTATTTATTTTGCAAGTTTGAATATGATGTGGCTTAATGTGGATCTCTTTGGTTTTATTTTGGTTCAGGTTCACTCAGGTTCTTGAAACTGGAAGTTTATATTTTCTGTCAAATTTGGCAAGTTTTCAGACATTATTTCTTTGAGAATCTTGTCAGCCCCCCTCTTTCTTCTTCTGTGAGACTCTGATAACATGAATGTTATTGTTCTATGGGTCTCTGAGACTGCTTTTTTTCCCTCCAGTATATTTTCTCTGTTGTTCAGATTGAGCAATTTCTGTAGTTGTATCTTCAGTTCACTGTCTTCACCATTCTGATGTTTAGCTGAATTTCTCTGACTCTGCTTTGGCAGAAGTGGGGGGCACCTGCTTGTTACTTCCAGGTGGTGATAGAAGTTCACATTCCCCACTTGGCTTCTGTTGACATCTGAGGTAAGAGGTCCTCCTTACTACTGGATGGGGTAGGAATTATGGATCCTCAAGAGGTCTCCATTGATACCTCTATGGCTGACAGGGGTCTGAGTGCCTTGTTACCACTACTCCCCATACGGCCTTCATTGACACCACAGGTGGATTGATCTCATTACTCTTGTGCAGTATTGCAAGTCCTGACTCTTTACTAGGCTTCCCTGGACACCACCCCAGAGAGTGGGAGGAAGAATGACTTATTAGGTGGGCATGGAAGATGGGGGTAGAAATATAGGTTCTCTACTCAGCCTTCCCTGTTACCACCCTGTTGAGGGATTTGGGGTTCCTTTTTACAGTCCGGAGAGGATGAAAATCTAGGCTCCTCACTCAGACTTTGCTAGCTTGGGTAAAGATGGGGCCACCATATTTTTCTATGAGGTTTGGTTAGAGTAAAGTGCACATTGTCTAAAAATTTTCTTTGTCTTTCTATGCTGTCTATTTTCTGATCCTTTAACTAGAGACAGCAGGCTTTTTTCATATGTGTATAAATTAAACCGTATAAATAAAGCTAATGATTTTCCCATTCCCCAGTGCATAGAAAGGTGGTACATATTATATAATAAATGAGAATATATTGATAGAGTGAATAGGAAGAAGCATTATACAGTTTCTTAATAATTCTGCTTTTGTTTTTTCTAACTTAGTTTATATTCAGGATCATTGTGTTGAAATTAATCATGGGTAATTGCTTCCAGGCTCCTTGGGGAGAAGCGAGGTGATTGATTAATGGTGTCTTCCATGGATATATGTGTGAAGGCGGCTGATAGCATTCTGTTTATGCTGTCGTCAATGAAAAATTGATATCATTTGTTTTGGCAGATACTTTGGTCACTTTCCAATAGCCATTTTTCTTTCTCTTTCATCTTGCTGGCACAATTTGTCTTTCATAATAAAGAGTGAGAATGCCAGCTACTTAATTTCCAACCAGCCTTGTACCTTGGGAATGTGCATGTGAGTCAATTCTGGCTAAAAGAATCTGAAGGGTCAATATCTTGGGGGTTGTGATAAAAACATAGAGATATATGAAGAGATCTTTTTTGTGTTGAATATGTGAAAATTAGATGCTTAGAGTTTCTGTGGTTCCTGTGTTATGTTGAAGGGAAGACCAAAAGAGCTGTAGACAAGATATCCCAAGACCTAGCATTCTTGAGCAGTAAATCAGTACTCTTATCATCTTCCTTCAGACCTCTGGTTGTGTGTGGAAAAAAAACAAAAAAACACTGTTGTTTGAGTTATTGTTTCTCAAACTTTAATGTGAATATTAATCACCTAGAGTTCTTGCTAAAGTGAAGATTTGAATTCAGTGGTACTGGGATAGAGCCTGGGACTCTGCATTTTTAATAAATTTTCAAGTGATCCTGGTTCTGTCATTTTATGGGCCATACTTTGTGTAGTAAGGGATTAGCCATTTTCATCAGGATTAATAGCTCATAGAAACATCCTATGAGAGCCACTGAGCTTACTGCAGCAAGACATCTGGCAAAGAAAAATTCTTAATAACTTTTAAGCAATTTGGTGATAGAATAAGAATTTAAATATATTTAGGGCTACATACTACAATAGTGCTCTGGTAAATGTTGAACAACTAGCTCTGTGAGGAAAAAAAAGCTCTAGAGTTTTAAAAAACAGCTTTCTAGGGGAAAAAAGCCATGCCAGTTTCCATCACGTAAGTACTCCCACCATGTCTGATTTCAAACTACAAAAGTGACATCACCGAAAGTGGAGTTGGGAAGAGAGAGGTATAGTTGGCTCTCATGATCTGGTACCAGCAAGCTCTACCGTACGATTGGCTACATAAACCATATTCCATTAGTTTAACTAAATGCCAAGGAAAGCTCTGATACAAAAAATAATATTTTTTATTCTGATTATAAAATAACATACATTTACATGGGCAATAAGCTTGACTATAAAGAAGAAAGCAAAGTGACTCATAAACCTTTCAGATAACTTACGCTTAACGTTTTGGTAAATATCACTTTAAGTCAGAATTCTCAATTGTAAGTAATAGAAGCTGATTCTGATTTAACTAAGCAGTAAATAATTTTATTAAATCAATGTTGGGTAGCTTAGAGAATTTTGGGGATGCCAGGAGAGTCAGATCTACTAAGGAAAGTCAGGGAAAATAGCCCAAACCCAGAACTGGTTCTGCAGGAAGAATTCTTCTTGCTGCCATCAGATAGAATACTCTCTGTTCTCTACTTCTTTGGACAGAGCTGTTAAGCCAAAGTCTGTGACAGCAGCACAGGACTATTTAAATGTCTATGCCATAACCACAAAGGAATCTGGGGAAAAAAGTATTGGCTCCTAAATTTTGGAGGCCACTCTTGCCTCCTACCAAGACTTAAAAGGCAGAAAATTCCCCAGACATTAGAAGG
>NW_012147952.1:3488443-3489646 GCF_000956105.1 Propithecus coquereli
CTGGTCTCGAACTCCTGAGCTCAAACAATCTGCCCGCCTCGGCCTCCCAGAGTGCTGGGATTACAGGCGTGAGCCACCGCGCCCGGCCAGGCCCAATTATGTAAGTAAGAAAATTACTCTATTTTCTGAAAGGAGAAAATTTTAGAGAAGCTAGTAACAACATTTCAGCAATTTTTTTAATTCAGTTCCCAAATTTTGATGTTTAAACACTTTTAAAAATAGAGTATTTTCAGAATAATCATAAACTGATTATTATTATCATTAAACTTCCAGAATGAAAAAATGAGGAAGCTGGTATGGCAAAGATTAAGATGTATTAAAATTTTTCCCTAGATTAATTTTTTCTTTTTTGGTGACATTATGGAAATCCACAGAAAACAGTTTCCCCAGCTAGCTGCCGTGCTAGGATGGTGGCTGGCACTAATTGATAGATATGGCACGAAAACTGAATTATGGGTTCTATAGAGCCAGCTCTTTGTAAGCAAAAGAGATAACTTTAAATGTGTTCTACTTTATATGTGAAAATGGCAATGACCTATTATCTGCAGGACATGTGTTCTGAGATTTTGCTGACAGTGGAAATGAATTTACCATGATTCAGCCACATCTTTTGCCAAGATCTCATTCATATCCAACAAGTTGGACAGGGTTAGGGGCTGTTGGCTTTATACATGGGTGAGAGAAAAACTAAATGGGTTTGAACCTTTTCCCTCAGTCTGGTGTTAAAACCAATCAGAATCTTTACAAATACAGCACTTGCTCTGAACAGTAGAGCTGAGGGGAAAACCTCAGCTATAGCCATATAGGTATATCATGCCTGCGGCCAGGCTTAGTCCTTCTGACATAACTTCTGAAAGTGAAAGTGAAAAGATATAACATAGGAGATTTCAGTACTAACATATATCAAGTCTGAGGAGCTATTCCAGGCATTAATGACTGTCAACCTACCAATAACACAAATGTCTTTGAAAGAGTTAGACAGCATCTAAAACATTATTCTTAAAAGGAAAGCATCTGATAAGAAAGTACAGGTTGAATATATATATAAACACATAATACATGCATATATTAAATATTCAGCTAAAAATAATAGCTACATATGAAAATTACTTATAAGTGCCACAAATCTATGCCAGAAGTACTTCTCAGTAATATATTTTATTAACTATTTTTAGTCAATGTGTTAAACAAATAAGAGCAATG
>NW_012147952.1:3489696-3496316 GCF_000956105.1 Propithecus coquereli
TTATATATTTTGATTTTTAAGTTAGCACTGTATTTTGAAAATTTTGTTGTCATTAAGTGTTCTTTGTGAGCGTGGTTTTAATAATTGCATAATTTTTCACCATACACTACTTCTCAATTACAAATATTCCAATTTTTTTCTGAAAATTTTAATCTTTTAACAGCTCTCTAAACTCTTTTGCAACTTTTAATTTCAGTGACAAATATTTGACTTCACACCAATTGCCAAATCTGAGAATAGATTTTCTTGGTTTCTCAGTCTTAGTTTAATCTTCCATAACTTAAAAAATTTTAACCATCTTAAATCTTTGGCACATGGCCTGTTTCCAAGGAGGAAATACCTTTGTGGCATCTAGCATACAAATGATGCTCTAATGTCACTTTACAGGTATGCATTAGAGCTGGCCCAAGGCAAAGTTCCACTAAACTCTAGATTTTTTTCATCAAATATTGAGTAGTCTCTCTTGAATAACTCTCCATTCTTTTGGGCTTTTGTTCCTGAATAGTTGGAAGGTAATGTTTTATTTTTATTTATAATATTTCTTTAAACTATGGTCCTAGAAATTCTTGAATTTGAAGTTTACATTCATATGTTATATAAGCAGTAACCATGTATATCTTGAGAGTTACTACGCCGGTATAAACTGTGGTTACTGACTGCTAACCAAAGTGGTCTTGTTAGAGGTAAGAGATTTCAGATCATCAGTATATCCTGTAACCCTTTCCTTTTTTTTTTTTCTTTCTTGCCTATTCGTAATTTCATCATGAAGAAAGTTAATAGCTTTTCTCTTTTAAATTTTAATATATACCTATGTCATCTTGCTGTTAAATTCTTTCAACTGCTTACACCAAATGGGTAATGAATGGTTTGAATTAATGCTCGATGACAAGAGGAAAAATGTTAGTTACTACGTGACTTTCGTTGAAGTTCAGCAAGTATATTTAATATATGTTAAGTAGTTGAATTTCTGTAAATAAATGTATAGTTTATTCTTTCATATTGTCTTTTAGTCTAAATGTCATTTTTAGGTATTTTTTATTATCTTAATAATGAAACTTTTAACGAAGTGATATATGATGATAATTTGTGATCCTGATGTCTCAAAATGGAGTCGCTCATGTCAAGTAGCATTAAGCCCACAGTGAATTGTTCACTTTCCCCCTCAAAGTGATGAGATAATGAGCATAGACCCATCTGGAAGGATCATGAAAGCAGCAAGGACCTAGCCTGGTTAGGGAAGCTTTTGGAGACTTTGTTGTGAGAAGTCTGAGGCCTCCTGATTTTGGCATCTGCTCCTGGAGGATGCAGTGACCCTGTTCCAACCCCCCAGCTGACCAGGGTCCAAAGGAATTCCAGCCCCACTTGTTGGTCTCCCAAGCCATTGCTGTGGTTTATTACCTCCCTTTATTACTGCTTGTGTGTTGAATGTTAACTGCATGATTGGTGATGTGTGAAGGCCTCACAATAAACAGTGAATTCCAGCATATATAATTGGCTATTGAGTCACTGTGAAATCTTATGGCTTTTGTGGAGTTAGCACAAAACTTAATGAGAGGTGATGAGAACTTAATTAACATATCAACGGATATAGTGGGTAATACAAAGGTTTTCCAACAAAAAAAGCTTTCATTTATCATCTATTGAATAAATATGCCCTTCCCTTATTTATTATATGTATGTAACACCTTTATAATATACTTTATATAATATGCCAACATTAATACTGGCAAAATGGTAAATTGTTTTCAAAACCATATAGAACATAAAATATTTTCTTTAAATGTGGCAGAATTTTGCAAAATTAGAATTTTTTTCTGAGCTTATGGGAAAAGAAGTTGCTCATTTAATTGACAATTATTTCTGTTAATTAGGATTCTAACTATTTAAAGTTCTAAGACATTCTATCTTAATTCAAGCTATTACAATTTTAAATGGTACTGCTGCTGCGAAGTTTAGAATTATAAAGATATACACAAAACTATAGGCCCAATTATTTATTTATTTATTTATTTTTGAGACACGGTCTCACTCTGTTGCCCTGGCTAGAGTGAGTGCCGTGGCATCCCCCTAGCTCACGGCAACCTCAAGCTCCTGGGCTCAAGCAATCCTACTGCCTCAGCCTCCTGAGTAGCTGGGACTACAGGCATGCGTCACCATGCCCGGATAATTTTTTCTATATATTTTTAGCTGTCCAATTAATTTCTTTCTATTTTTGGTAGAGACGGGGGTCTTGCTCTTGCTTAGGCTGGTCTCGAACTCCTGAGCTCAAACAATCTGCCCGCCTCGGCCTCCCAGAGTGCTGGGATTACAGGCGTGAGCCACCGCGCCCGGCCAGGCCCAATTATGTAAGTAAGAAAATTACTCTATTTTCTGAAAGGAGAAAATTTTAGAGAAGCTAGTAACAACATTTCAGCAATTTTTTTAATTCAGTTCCCAAATTTTGATGTTTAAACACTTTTAAAAATAGAGTATTTTCAGAATAATCATAAACTGATTATTATTATCATTAAACTTCCAGAATGAAAAAATGAGGAAGCTGGTATGGCAAAGATTAAGATGTATTAAAATTTTTCCCTAGATTAATTTTTTCTTTTTTGGTGACATTATGGAAATCCACAGAAAACAGTTTCCCCAGCTAGCTGCCGTGCTAGGATGGTGGCTGGCACTAATTGATAGATATGGCATGAAAACTGAATTATGGGTTCTATAGAGCCAGCTCTTTGTAAGCAAAAGAGATAACTTTAAATGTGTTCTACTTTATATGTGAAAATGGCAATGACCTATTATCTGCGGGACATGTGTTCTGAGATTTTGCTGACAGTGGAAATGAATTTACCATGATTCAGCCACATCTTTTGCCAAGATCTCATTCATATCCAACAAGTTGGACAGGGTTAGGGGCTGTTGGCTTTATACATGGGTGAGAGAAAAACTAAATGGGTTTGAACCTTTTCCCTCAGTCTGGTGTTAAAACCAATCAGAATCTTTATAAATACAGCACTTGCTCTGAACAGTAGAGCTGAGGGGAAAACCTCAGCTATAGCCATATAGGTATATCATGCCTGCAGCCAGGCTTAGTCCTTCTGACATAACTTCTGAAAGTGAAAGTGAAAAGATATAACATAGGAGATTTCAGTACTAACATATATCAAGTCTGAGGAGCTATTCCAGGCATTAATGACTGTCAACCTACCAATAACACAAATGCCTTTGAAAGAGTTAGACAGCATCTAAAACATTATTCTTAAAAGGAAAGCATCTGATAAGAAAGTACAGGTTGAATATATATATAAACACATAATACATGCATATATTAAATATTCAGCTAAAAATAATAGCTACATATGAAAATTACTTATAAGTGCCACAAATCTATGCCAGAAGTACTTCTCAGTAATATATTTTATTAACTATTTTTAGTCAATGTGTTAAACAAATAAGAGCAATGGAAATTTTGGAAACTATTTCAAATAGAGTAATTATTTAAAATAAACTCTAAGTTATAATGAAAATAGATTTAAAAATTAATATTAAACCTGCTGGTATCAGATAAGCTTCTGTTCCATGGAAGTTGTTCCAAATACACTTTTCCCCAACTATTGGAGTCTCCTGTACTGAAGGATAAGGAGTTCTCTAATTGCTCTGTTCACATAGTTAAGTATCCTGGAAGAAATATACAGCCCAGGGGGGGAAGCCTATTGAATCAAAAGTTTGGAGTCATTAAAATAATGTTTATAGTCTTGAAAACATATTTATTATTTTCCTTTACTTGTACATTTTCCAATTGGTTTGAGAAAATATCTAAGTTTATCTTTGAGTATGTGAACAATAAACCTCAAAAACAATGACCAGAGGGGCCATATTTAGCAAGAAAACTGTACACCTTCATGATCTATATTAATTTTACTCAGATACTCTTGAGTGATTTCAGCTTTTAAGTGGCTTCCTCATGGCCTGAAAACCTTGATTCATCTCCTATTCAGTTTCTTTAGAGGGTTAATTTATTTGTCACAGGACTCAATTCCATTATGTTATTTCCATTACAGTTAGACTTTTTAGTTCATGTCTTTTGTTTATTTTATTTTTAAAAATTAAATTAAATGTTTTAATTGACAAAATCACACTTATCATGTACAACATGGTGTTCTGAAGTATGTATACATTGTGAAATGGCTTAATCAAGCTAATTAACATACGCATTACCTCATATACTTAGCATTTTTTGTAGTGAGAACACTTAAAATCTACTCTCAACAATTTAAAAAATATAATACATTGCTATTAACTATAGCCACCATGTTGCACAATAGATCTCTTCAACTTACTCTTCCTCTCTAACTAAAAGTTTGTATCCTTTGACCAACATCTGCCCAAGCCCTGCCCTTTCCTATCCCTGGTAACAACCATTTATTCTTTGCTTCTACGAGTTCAAGTTTTTTAGATTCCATATGTAAGTAAGATCATACGGTATTTGTCTTTTTGTCCCAGGCTTATTTCACTCAACACAATGTCTTCCAGATTCACAATGTTCTCCTAAGTTGTCACAATGACAGGATTTCCTTCTAAGACTTAATAGCCTTTCATTGCGTATAGACAAACCACAGTTTCTTTATACTTAGGTTGATTCCATATCTTGTCTATTGTGAATAATGCTGCAATGAACATGGGAGTGCAGATATCTCTTCAACTTATTGATTTCATTTTCTCTGGATATATACCCAGTAGTGAGATTGATGGATCATATGATAGTTCTATTTTTAATTTTTTGAGGACCCTCCATACTGTTTTCCATAGTGAATTTACTAATTTACCTTCCAACAAACCATGTGCAAACCATGTTCCCTTTTTTCTACACCCTCATCAACTCTTGTTATCTCTTGTAAACTATTTGTGGCAGAAATAACATAACTCAGAGCCTAAAATTATCTATAATTTTTCATATACAATGTCTGGCATTCAATAAAAAATAACTAGGCAAATGACAAAAGAAGGAATAACTCGAATCAAAGAAAAATAATAAAAATTAAAAGTGAGCCACAGAGAATTCAGATAATGATGTTATTGGGCACATGTTTAAAAATAACTATGATTAATATGTTCAAATAACTCAAAAGCAAGATTGAAAATTTGGCAGAGAATTGGAAATAAGAAATAACCAAAGTAAATCCTAGGACTAAAAAATAAACTAATAATAATTTAAAAACTCAGTGAATGAATTGCCTTGCAAATTAGGCACTGTTGAAAAGAGAATATATGACTTATAAGATAGGTCAGAAAAAAAATCTAGATTCAAGGTTAGAGAGACAAAAAAAAAAAATAAAGAAAATGGAAGGAAAACAGAGAAAGGAATATGGAATATGTTTTAAAGGTCTAACATAAGTATAATTTATAATTTGAGTAGTAGACAAAGTGAAGAAAATGGAATAGAATCAATATTTAAAGACATAGTGATTGAATAATTTCCTGAATTTTACCCTTATATAAACTAGACATATCATAGTAAAACAATGGGAAACCAAAGGGATGATAGGCTTGGTGGCTCATGCCTATAATCCCAGCATTTTGGGAGGCCAGTGGAGAAGGGTTTCTTGAGGCCAGGAGTCAGGAGTTCAAGTTCAGCCTGAGAAACACAATGAGACCTTCTCTTTACAAAAAGTTTTTTAAAAAATTAGCTGGACATGGTGGCATGTGCCTATAGTCCCAGTTACTCAGAAGCCTGAGGTGAGAGGACCTCTTGAATCCAGGAGTTTGAGGCTGCAGTAAGCTATGATCAGGCCACTGCACTCCAGCCTGGGTGACAGAGTGAGACCCTGTCTCTATAAAGAGAATACCAGAGAGGAAATTTTAAAAGCAGACAGAGAAGGCATATTAACTTAAAAGAAGTGACTTTAAGTTGTATGGCTAACTTCTTCACTGAAATTATGGGAGCAAGAAGAATATGGATTTAAAAATCTTTGAAGTGCCGAATGAATGCCAATTATCCTATCTTCCTAATGAAATTAACTAGGTAGCCCTGCCAAATTAGACCTCAGTGGGGAGAGAGGGAATTATCCTCTATGAATAATTCTAGTTCAGTGTATAGGACCAAGATGTCCACTGGTGTCTCAGGTGAGGACCAAGGCACCACAGGTAAATGAAAGTCACTACTAACCTAGAATTGTATATTCAGTAAAAAATGACTTCAAAGTGTATATACACTAAGCAAATTGTTCTATAATCAAAAATAGAGATTTTTTTTTTTTTTTTTTTTTTTTTACCAGTATAACTGCACTAAAGGATTTTATAGTTGCTATCTGCCAGGCAGCAAATGTGAAATTTTTTTCATGAGTACACTTGAGAACTTGTTCATACCTATTTGTAGCCATATAAAAAAGTTGTATTTATGTTTTGATACTCTTCTAAAAGCATTATTATTGCAGAATGGGTGTCAACATCTTGAAGGAAAACCTTGACATAACAGTGGAACATTTTTGCAATAAATGCTTCTTCACTAATGTTTTTGATAATGCAGAGGAAAAAAGTATATGCAAAAACATGGATATTGATGATTCTGGGTTAAATAATGATTTCACTGAGGCAGAAAATATGCCAGATGAGTCTGGAGTATTGTGTGGAAATAC
>NW_012147952.1:3497922-3502973 GCF_000956105.1 Propithecus coquereli
TGCTCTTTTGGGTAGATGCCTAATAGTGCTATTGCTGGATTGAATGGTATTTTTATTTTTAGCTCTCTGAGGTATCTCCAAATTCTTTTCCACAGAGGTTGCACTAATAAATACTTTTTGTAACTACTCAATTTTTTTTATTTCAGCATATTATGGGGGTACAAATGTTTAGGTTACATATATTGCCTTTGCCCCACCTGAGTCAGAGCTTCAAGCATGTCCATCCCCCAGATGGTGCACACCGTACCCATTATGTGTGTATATACCCATCCCCTCCTTCCCGCTCCCATCCGCCTGACACCCAATGAACGTTATTACTGTATGTGCACTTAAGTGTTGATCAGTTAATACCAATTTGATGGCGAGTACATGTGGTGCTTGTTTTTCCATTCTTGTGATGTTTTCTTTCTTAGTGATATATAAAAAGTGGTGCATCTCACAATGACACCTAGATCTGATGAAATAGAGTAAAAGTCAATTAATTTCCCTGTGTCCAGTTTTCTTTTCCGTATAGGTAAAGAATTAGGTAAGAATTTCTGAGGATCTTTCTCATTCTAAAAGTCTATTAATTTGCACAAATGAAAAGATCCTATAAGCACTAAGCTAGTGGAAAGAGATCTAAGTAACTTCTTTGCCCTTTGTGAGGTAAACTTAGAATTTCTTTGCATGTCTCCCAAACAAATGCAATGTCAGAGTGCTGGGGTGTAACAGCCATTTTACTAAAGATTTGGCGGGAGATGCAGAGTGTATGAATAGAATCATAAACCATAAAGCAAACCTTTAAAAAAAAAGGCCATTGGAAGTTCTTGTTTCACCCCTCTTGTTCCTTCTCATCCTCTGGCTACATTTTCTGCGGAAATTCATCATTGCAGGTTGTCCCATTTCACGTTATCCTCCTCTGCTTCCTGGAATTCTCATCAGATATCTCTATATCTTTATATTTTCTTAAGCAAATAAATTTGCTTTTCTTGTCTCATACCCACCACATTGATCACCAAATAATCTACTTCCCTTAGATGGCAACTGGGAAAGTGGGAGATTTTCTTCATAATACATATTATTTTACACATATATTCATACTGAATTCATGCTCTTATGAGGCACCTATGTGCCAGGAATTAGGCCATATGCTGGGAATAATAACAAAACAATACCTGTTTCCTTTTCCTTGTGAATTTATGGTCAAATTAATTACACGAATTACTAAGAAGTCAAGGTTATATATAGAATAAAAGTCAGTGTGGTGTGATAAAAAAAGATATCTCTTGACGATTTAATCCACTTTTGCAGCCGTTAGATCTCCATGGAACATTTGCATATTCCCTTAAGGTTTGTGGGTGATAGGAAGCTGTATTGATGTCAGGACTCTCCTGCCAGGATTCCATCACGAGTCAAATGCTGGCTCTGTGTCCCAGTCTGCATTCAGAGCCAGGACAAGAAAGCTTTGCCACAGGAAATGAGATAATGCATCTACAAACTCATTTATCTTCTCAGGAAAATACATTACTCTAAGATGTATATTTATGCCCTAGACATTTTTACAGACACACTAGCAGTTACACTCGGTTTTTCTTCCTTAGTGTTACTGATTCACAATCGTAATTAATACTGTTATGTACACCTCTGTAGGAAACAAAATAATTTTTCCCCATTTGCTAAATAAAACAGTCCAAAATGATATATTTTTCTCCAAAAATGATTGTGAGTTAGTGTAGGAGAGAGGGTTAGAGAGCTATAGAGGTAGAAGACCAGGATTTTGGCATTTAAAAGCCATATGACTTTGAGCAAGTCCCTTAGCCTCAGTTTACTCATCTGTTAAATGGAAAAAAAGAACCTCTCTAATTCATAGGAATTTTGAGACGATTAAATTAAATAATATGAATGAAAAGGCTTCCAAAATTATAAATTACATGCAAACAAAGATTTGGTTTATCAGTCTACTGGGAGCAAACTACCACTTTGAACCTCAATGCCCTCTCCTTTAGGTTTATATGCAAAAACACTAAAAAATACTTAAAATGTAAGAAGAGGGAGTGCCATCACTTGCTGACTTGAGTCAGAACTCAAAGTTTTGATTCGAATTGTGTGTATATATGGGAGAATTTGGATTTCAATGGAAACATTTTACTAGCCCACAAACAGCCTTAGACATGGTTTCCTGTTTACCTTGAAATGGATGTTGTGGTTTGTTCTTAATGATTGGAGGAAGTTCCAGTTCTTGGTGAAATGATCTCATTTAAACATAGAGCAGGATGCGAGAAAGAACAATTATCTTGTGGTTCTGACTGATGTTGTATATTTTACACACAGCTGGATAAATCTATGAATGTAATGATTATCAATTTATTTCATTATTTTTTCCTTTCATGAGTATTTATTATGCCCCAGGCATTGTTGTAAGGATTAGTAATGGCAACAACGAAGGAGACACAGTCCTTGCTTTCAAGGAGCTAAAAATCTGGTTTACAAAATAGGCAAGGAAATCATTGATAATGTGGTAATTCTCTTTAGAAGTTGGTGTGGCCTGTTTGATATTAGATATTTTTCAGCTACTGCCCCTGGGGTTATTTTTAATGGTGCTACATAAGAATTCCATTGTTCACAAAAGTATTCAGTGGAAGATCCACTTTTCAGTTCAGATTCATGTATTCTTTCCCACCCTCCACCCACCCTCCAGAAAGTACTATTGAGTCTCTTTAAGTGACAAACAATATTTGACACTCCCCATTATAAATCTTTTACAACATCCTTTCTCTTGTCCCATATTCACAAAATTTCTGCTGGAACAGAAAGAACATAGTCTCCAGAAATATGGACACAGATTACTTAGTTTAAATGATTATATAAGTCTGCAGTGTTGCATACTCACAGATAATAGTTTGTTGAGAAAACTACAAGTAAGCCCAACATTTTTAATAATGTTTTGACATTTAAAAACTATGATTTTAAAAGGTACAAGGGAAAGATGATTGCTTAGGAATGAAAACCCAGAAGCAGCCATATCAGTGCTGACAGCAGGGAATTCCAGAAAAGGATAGGTTCTTTGTCTTGGTTACTCTGGGTCAGAATTATCACCAGTTTTCTAGTAAGGAAGAACTCGAGAGTAATATCAGAACTTACTGAACATACCACAGGTCATCGTTTAGTGGGTACTATTTTCACAGGGGATGTGAAAATGTAGCTCCTTTTCTTCCATGTCAATTGTAATCTCACTTCCTTAGCCCTCATTCTGCTGGATCGTAGTAAACTTCATCTAGCCAATTCCAGATGAGCCCAGACATCATCCAGTGTTTCACAAAATTGATTTAAGAATTCCTGCATCCCTGTCTTTTCACCTCAGGAAAGCATCTAAGGTCCCAGCTTTGGGAGAACTATCCATCCACGCTGGCATCTGTCACGATGCCTGTGTGTGCATCAATCTGAGTTCTGCTCCTTCTGGGACATGGCCTCTCCAGATCTGCAAATCATTTCTCAGCTAACACCAGGCTCTTTTGCTGTTTTGCTTGCCACTTTCAGATGGGACCACAGAAGACTCTCTGGGTCATAAGCCCACTGTGGCCCAGGCTCCTCTGCAGCCATTCTTCCCGCACCGCACCTGGAGACATGGAGGTGGGGGAGCTTTGGCAAGGCTGCTGGCCCTGGAGCTCCAGGCAGGCAGCCTGCACATTATCCTCTTCTCTGGGACTCCTCCAAATGTGTCTTTCACTGGTGTTCCTCCTGGGGAGAGGTGGCATGGACATTTCTTACACCTTCCAGGCTCTAAGGGTCTTTAACTAATTTTGGGGTGGAAGGTGGTGATAAAAACTCCAGTGTCTGATCACATTTTCTTTCAAGTATTCACAGTTGTAGAGCTGGATTGTGCTTTCAAAAATAAAAATTTGAGAATTTTATGTCTTGTTTGTGCTCTGATTCTACTCTCCTTGAGAGGATAGAAGACTTATATCTAGTTTTGTTAGAAAAACACATTATCTTCTCCTGCTATTGTATATAAATATGTACAATGAATGGAAGAGGCTTCTCACTACAATGTGCATAGTCATTCTTGAGAAATTCTACTGTTATCTTCATAAAATACTAGGGTTAGTAATGTCTCCATGTATCTTTACAGGTAAATATGTCTACTTGGTTTCTGTTTGAGACACAATTTTAATGCTTAGGGCAGGTAAATCTGATAAACACTATTCTTGTAAAATTCTATCTAAGGGTTTATCGCTGTCTGGAATAGTAACAGTTGATATGTGAAAGGATCGAATAATCATAAAAGAGGAATTATATTAACATTTTAGCAATACAGAAAAACAGTTGGCATAATTTATTTGCCTCTTTGGATATAGAGATGAAAATACTTTATAGCTGAAAGACCACTTTTTTGGAAAATCCTTAAGGAAAAGGCATCATACCATCACCTCAGTCCTTACTTGTAGAAGAGCACAAAATAGGCTCTTAAATTTTATCAAATGAGTAGAGTTTCAGGTATTTGAGAAATAGCTGCACATCACATGTATCTTTGAGAGAGTATTTTAAATAACATTGCATCAAAATTCCTCCACTTTGTTCTTTCTGTGTCCTTCTATTGATATGCTACTTTCTTCCTTTTTTTATTTACTAAACATTTAGATTTAATATGCTAACCTTTCTTTTCTATTAGCTGTAACTGATCATCAGGACAGTCATGATTTATTAAATATCCAATTATGTAAGAACGGCATTGGGGCAATATAGAAAAAGCAAGGTAGGCTTTGTTTATCTGTAGATGCTTCAATTACATCGCTTCTTGCTGTTTTTAGTAATAGCGTTCACGTGAGACAGCACTCAAGGTTGAGAAAAACACATCAGAAATCCACTCAAAGTCTTAGAAGGCGTTTCTAATGTATAATACACATGTCAACAATTAAGCAGTTTGAGGAGTTTTCTTATTGACCTTCCTATTTAAAATTTCTATAAAAATTAACTTCCCTGATTTCTTCACGGCTATGTCTGACTGCATGAAGCTGCTTTTACTTCACCATCCCTAAACATGTTATTATTTACTTGGGGGTGCTAAATTAAAG
>NW_012147952.1:3506514-3521603 GCF_000956105.1 Propithecus coquereli
TAGAAACAACAATAACATAACAAAACAACAACAAATGGTTTTTTATCTGAGAGCCTTCAGGATTTAATAAGCATTTCCCCCCCTATATTATCTGCCAGCGATGATATCACAGTATCTGGGACAATTTGATTTTGGGCACCATCTTGTCTTTACTTCTGAGATACAGGGCTCACACTCTTCTGGATGAGTTCTTCCAAGTGGCTTTTACAGAAGTAATCACAATGTCAGGCGAGCTAGAGGAGCCTGTATTAATAACCCATGGTTTGCTTTTCTGTCTTCTTTGCAGCATTATTTTGTAGGATATCTACCTTTTTGACTCACTGCAGAAGAAAACTATTCTCTATACAGCTCTTACAGGAAAATGAGAAAAAATATTTTATGATTTCCTACAGTGAAGTAAGTTCTGATGCCTGGAATCAGTCACCCGTGGACAAATGTCACCCACGTATTTCTAATAGTGGGATGGGGAGTTCAGGGATAGACATTTACCCATTTCTTATTTTTTCATCATTCACTTTAAACCATATCCTTAACTATACATTCTACTAGCCTGATTAAAAAGTTGAGGGGGACGTTTATTTGAAATATTTTTTAAAAAAATCAGCAACAGAACTCACATTCAAAAATAACATGAATTTTTGACTTATCCATGATTTCAAAAAAATTGCTCTAAAAAAATGTGAAAGGTAATCACAAGCCAAACATGCATTTGAAATACTGAGGATGTACCTTCACAATAAAAATAAAAGAAGAAAGGTCAAAGTCAGAGATATCAACTGCCTAACTTAGTACTTAAGAAAATAGAACATTTCATACTTAATAACCTATTTTAAGGTAGATTATGATAAGTTAGAAATGTATATCATAAGCCCTTAGAGCAATTACCAAGAAAAAAAAGCAAGCATAAAGAAAAAGTTAATAGTGTAGATAAAATGATTTCATCAAAATGTAATGATGATTATGTCAACAATGGGTGAATCCAAGCAGGCAAAGGGTTTATGGAATTCATTACATTATTCTTGCAGCTTTTTTGTAAGTCAGAAACTTTTTTCAAAATAATAAGCTTCATTAAAAAATATTTAATGGCAAAAAAATTCTTTAGCAGTTTAGCTGAATTTGTTTCATACAATTTGACCAAGAACAAAAAAGGCCAAGCAGTGGTATTTTTATTACAGAATTATATTAGCAACTGGTATCTCTTGTTGAAACTTTCCAATCTCCAATGGTCTTAAATTTTATTTTAATGTTTATTTTAGTATTTTATTACACTTAAAATCTTCCAAAGTTTAATATCGAAACTGTTTTTGTCTTTAATATCATAATTATTACAAGAGTGGGTTTTTCTAGGACCGTAACTAAAGTATTAATAACTAAAAGTGGGTTTTATTAGGGACAGGACATAAGAGCACAACACAACTGAAAGCAAAATTAGTGATTAATTGTTGGAACTTTCTTCAATGCTTTTCCAACTCCCTAGCAGTACTCGCTCACTTATGTTTATTCTCTATGCTTCCAAACTTCTATCCATAAATATTCAAATATGCTATGATTCACCCCCACAGGGCCTAATGTGATAGCTTGACTATCTTTAAGATATTAGTTATTGACAGCTACTATTTTCTTCAAAGGCAACAATATGGCTTGACAACTGCTTTTTATTCAATCCAGAGCAGTGACCAACAGTGATAATTTTGGCACTGAGGCAGGAAAGTGACAGAGCTTTTTGTTATAATTTGTAACTTTTTGGTATGCATCAAACCACATCATGCAGATAACTACATATGGCACAGATTCTATCTGAAGGACAGATAGTTTATTATAGTTATACTTTTTTTTCACTCTGCTAACAAAGCTTTTTGCTAACAAAAGAACGTGTTTCTCATTGAGGTACAGGCATGCCAAGTCCAAAATTTAAAATCCAAAACATTCTGTATTATCTGAGAGCAAATGAAGCTTTGGAAATAATTATCTGATGGAAAATTACTAGATTTTTTTTTCTTGGTGCCTAAATATATTTTTATTTACACCTTTATTAGTTAATCATTTTGTAGTTTTAAATAAATCAATGATTGGGAAAACATAGGTTATTAAAACCAGTCATGGCAAGGATGATAACCTTGGAAAATGGTATGCGTATCCATTCTAGTGGCTTTACTGCTGTCACAAATGTTTGATTTTCTAAATCCATGTGATTTATCTAACTTGTTTTTTTACACTGAGATGTGAAATGGGTAAACATTAAAACCATCATATAGTATTAATCCTGTATAAATTGTGCCAGCTTGATAACTGCATGGTTTTATGTGTAAAATAATGAACCATTGGCTGTGTATAGGCTGTATTCCAGGTATGAAGTTATATTTATTAGAGCATGGTAGTGTGTTTTTAACGAAATGTTTTCCTAAATGGTTCCTACCTTTTATTTCACTTGTCCCCTGACCTGTGCTGGTTCTGAGGTATAACCAATTTATACACTCAGGACAGAGAAGCCTTGTTGGGGGTGAGAACAGATGCTGTAAAGATGTGGTTAGCAACATGGATTCTACAGTCAAATAGCCAAACTGTCTCCACTGTTCTATTAATGGAGTCATTTAACTTCAGCAGTCCTAGCTATAAACTGGGATTATAATAGACCTGCCTGTGATGATCCAATACATAAAGCAAATAATACTATGCTTGGCATATAGAAAGTGCACAATTAATGCTAAACTTTATGTATTTCTTAATCTTAGAGAATTAGAATTGTCCAGGGGATGCTCAGGATTGAAGGGGGAGTGGCTAGGATAGTGCTAGATAAAAGTAACGATAATAATTCCAGTTGTACTGACAAATTCTATATTACATATTTTTATTTTCTTAGGCTGATCTACCTTTTCAGTAATATTTTTTTCTTTTTCCAAGACCAAAATAAAGTATGGTGATGTAGAGCACTTGGCCTTAGAATAAGCAAATTTCATTTCTAGCCTTGGGTTTGCCACCAATTTGCTGGAAATAAGAGTGGCCCACTGTGAGGTCTGTGGGGACACTGGGCATAGGGTTGGAGTAACTGACCTAATTAGCTTATTTTTCTGCCTCCTTCTCACCTCTCCTGGTGTGGTACAACTCTGCAACGAGGAACATTTGATTGGCGAGGCTCCCCTGTCAGAACCTCCTTAAATTAATTATTGACCTTGTTTTAGGATAAATTCTTCCCTGTTGCCACAGCCACAATACCTGTGGTTAGTTGTCTCTCAGGGACTCCAGAAATGCCCTCCAGCTTTTTAAATCTAATAAGTGACACATAACAGCTTTCTAATCTTTTAAAGAACCATCCCATTTTTTCAGATACTACAGTGACCATTCGGGGTCAGAGACCCACAAATGCTCCTGAAATTATATGGTTCTCAAAAAGAAAAATGAAATAAAATTTAAAAACAGGCAAACCATCTTCGTACCATCCCTTTGCCCCAAATAATTCTGAAAGTCACATTAAAATATACTCCTAAGCCTTCCTATAAGCCTGAATCCTTCAGTTGCCTCCTTCCAGGCAGGAAAGGTCCAATAGGGGATCCTGTCTTAGCACCAAAAGATTGTCATGAAATCTGTTATTGGACTATCTCCCACTTAAGGACCGGGAATATGATATTGGATTCAGGATGTCTGCCTCACTTTTATTGCCACAGCCCAAACATCCTCTTTACTCAAGTTCTCCCCAGAGGCAGCCCCTCACATCTTGGTGCAGTGCAGGCCAGCCTACCAGGGCCTTATAAGGGTCCCAGTTGATATCTGCTTGTCTTAAGCTTTTCTCTGGGAGTTTCATCCTTCTTTCTAATCCATCCTCACCACCTACACTGCTAAAGTGTTAAACAGTTAATGCTACATGATTGGCGCTAACATTCTAATAGGACTAATGATTTGCACTTACTTTTTGGGAATGGGTCATTCTTTGCCAGTGATCTTTTTAGAAAAGCTCCAATGGGCTGGGTGCGGTGGCTCAGGCCTGTAATCCTAGCACTCTGGGAGGCCGAGGCGGGTGGATCGCTCAAGGTCAGGAGTTCGAGACCAGCCTGAGCAAGAGCGAGACCCTGTCTCTACTAAAAAATAGAAAGAAATTATTTGGACAACTAAAAATCTATATAAAAAAAAATTAGCCGGGCATGGTGGCGCATGCCTGTAGTCCCAGCTACTCGGGAGGCTGAGGCAGAAGGATTGCTTGAGCCCAGGAGTTTGAGGTTACTGTGAGCTAGGCTGATGCCACGGTACTCACTCTAGCCCGGGCAACAAAGCGAGGCTCTGTCTCCAAAAAAAAAGCTCCAATGCATTTGCTTTCTTTCCTTCTACCTTTCTTCTTCTTCCTCCTCCTTTTGTATTTTGCAATACCGTGGTATTTATTTTTAAATTTTTAATTCAAGTACATCATACAAACACACAAGAAAAGCACACAGCTTGATGAATGAGATCACATCCACGTAATTACTACGCGGGTCAAGAGCTCGAGTACCTCCTTTATCAGTTTTCCACTTTTGATCAGAAATATAGGTAGGTTCTTATCTGGTTGAAAAACTGAATCCAAATTATCTTGACTAATGAGAGTTTCTAGTGTTGTAACTTGAGGCTTTGCCCATGGCCTTGTCCTATGAAACATATTTGTTGATGACTTGGATAAAGCCATTGAAGGCAAGCTTATTGAATTTATGATTGAGACAGAGGAAAAAAGGAAGCCTGCCTTTCTTTGCTTTCTGAATGCAGATACTGCTCTCTCTCTTCCCCTACTACACTATTTTTTTTCTTTTTTTTTTTCCAGTTCAGGAAGGAGAGCAGGCAGAGCACATAAGAGATAGCATTGTTTTTAATGGCATTTGATAGTCAACTATTAATACTTGCCAATTAAAATTTTGCACTGCTTTAAAAGCCATTTGTGTCGTTTTAATCCTTTGTATGATCATAAGATTCCTTGTGAGGATACGTTTTATAACAATCCCCAGAAGGCACAACATTGGCTTTTCACTCTAAGAGAAAATAAATCAAAGTAGCACTTGGGAGAGTATTACATTGTTTCCTAATTTGAGAAAACTCCCAGGGGCAGTTTTGTTTACTAATACCTAAATTCCCCACTGGTGGTAAATTTAGCATCCTTCTGGCTCAACATGTCCTTATTCCCCTGCTTCTGTTGTCTCTTAAACAGATGATACTACCAAACAGATGTTCTGGTTCTGCACGCCAATTCCCAACCAGCAACTTTTGGCTGCTACAGTCACTCGTTTTTCAGCACAAGTTTCTCCTGGGGTAGAAGAAGGCCATATTCCAACACCTGGGAAGGTCTTTCCATGACTTTTGCTCTTGTTATTTTTTTGCTTAATCTCCATAAAATTTGCTTCAGTTGCTGCCACCTCTCTTTGCCTCATCTCCTATTTCAGAGATAAGGGCTCATCTCTTCTAGAAGACATAAGATTTTCTTTCTATTCCTGTGCAGAATTCAGAGACCATATATTATTAGTTTTAAATTTCAGGTCCACAATAGTAATTACTACATGGTGAGTAAATATGTTAATAAAAGCCCCAATGTTGCTGAATATACATTTCAGAAACCATTTAATTCTCGAAAAAAATAAGACTTTCATTAGTTCATCCATTTCCTTGCACCCATGTTCATTTTATAGAGTTTACTTTTAGTTGTCTTCACTAATAGATGAGAACAGAAACCATAAATTCATTAATATGCAATTGAATCCCCAATCTATCTGACTCTGGAATGCATTTTGTGTTTGCAGGCAGATTCATGTATCTAAAGCCCAGAAGAGACACTACTAATAAATTAAGAAGCCTGAATATCTCCCAATTTAGGAGAAACCAGGAATATCTCCAATTTTCTCTTCTATTTTTCCCTCCCTCCTTCTTCCCATGCTATATATGGACATCTTGGTCAATCTTATTCTGGAGCAAAGAATAAGCAAATGTGTCCTCTCAGATCTTTTCTGGAAAAAAACAGGCATATAAATGTCTGGCAATAAAGGCCTTCTTTGCATAACATGTTCAAAATAATTAGACTCAAAACCCTTTAGATAATCAATGAATGTATTAAGGGCACTACATGCTGAGGGTACTATGGAGATAAAGATAGAACCCAATCTTAAGATGAGGAAGGCAAACCATCTCCCACAGAAAAAATGCCATGCAACACAGTAATAACAGCCACCTGCATGGCATAGACCATAAAAGCTATGGACTTTCAGAAGAAGAATAAATAATTTCACCCTCAGGTAAAGAGGAGCAACTAATGGATGGAGTAGAGTTTCCCTAGGCCTGGCATGACATTTATTTGTGCTAGTGGAGTAAATTAAAAGCCTTATAGATTGAGGGAATGGCCTGAACAAACATGTAGGACACAGCCAGGACATAGCCAGTTGCATTAGGAGAACAGGACAAATATATAAGAGTAGTGACATATATAAATATATATAAAAAACAGCATAGTGGTTTTAGAATATGTTTATTTGTGTTGAATGAGCAAGGGCACGATGTGATAGGATCACTGAAATAATAAAAAAAAAAAAATTACAGGACAACCAGACAGCTGGTGTCAGAAAACTCAGCTAGAGAGTACTTTCTGCAAGAGAAATGTATTTAGTAACAAGTCCTTAAATAAGGTGGTAGTCAGGACTGGCTTCATGGACATGGGACCTATGGGGTCACACAGGACCCCACACTAGAAGGGACCCATGGTTGGTTTAATGCTCTGCTGTGGCTGTCTTGAAATTTTCAATATTAATAATTTTTGAATGAGGAACTTCGCATTTTGATTTTTCAATGGGCCCTACAAATTAGGTAGCTGGGCCTGCTGGAAACATGGAAATTAATGAAGGTGACATGAGCAAGAACATGAGGAAGGAAGAAGGGGTGTGGCTCTGAAACCGGTGTAAAAGAATCTACTGGGTCATAAATTGGAATTCCCATATTACAGTCAATTCAGGGAGAACAGAATTGTGACTGGGGGACTACTGTGAGCAGGCAATCTGTTTGCAACTATTGTGTTTAAATATCAAAGGCTAGAGGCATGTAATAGGGTCCAAGTGTGCATGAAAAAATGGCAAAGGAAGTTGCAAGTTAAAAGCTAGTTAAAAGAAGGCATGCATTCTAGATACCAGGACTGAGAGAAAAGGGGAACCCAAAATCAAGCCACAGGGCATGTGATCTGTAGGAGGAGAAGAAAGAGAGAAGGCTGGAGGGGTCCCAGTGATGAGCGTTAAGCCTAATGACTATGGTCATTGTGGTTCAAACAGAAATTGGTAAGGAAGTCTACCTTTTGCGGAAAGGCAATGAACACTTTTTAGCCGAGTGACGGCAAGATTTAAGGGGGGAACTATCCAAGATGTAATTTGAAATGGGAGCCCGAAGCTGCCAGAAGAGCTCAGACACAGGGAGGGGTTTAAAAATGAGAACTGACATTTGTTGGGGGCTTACCTTGAGCTAGACACTATGTTGTATTTTTTTCTTGTGGTAGAAAAAACACTGGATGATAAATAACAGTCTTTTTAGAGGAAAAGGTAATATCCTTTAAGAGAAGGACCTGCGGAAGCTAGACTTATAAGAAATCTTGTTATTATATTTTGGTTCTATATTTAAGTCCCTTCCATCAAAAGATATTTACTTCAAAAACTATTTACTTCAAGATATTACCTCCTCTTGTGTTTAAGACATTCATTTTAGCCACTGTTGTTGTGTGTGTGGTAATTTACATACAACATAATTGAGAGGAACGAGATACAGTGTAGCTGCCATTATAAACTTTAGAAATAAATACGAAAAGTTAACCCATTTGTACATTTGCTTCTAAGTTTCATAAACTCAAGCTGAGCATAAGGACAGGTAAGTTAGTCAAAGTATACTGGGGTATAGTAGATATTTTTTCATCTGTGGTCAATCAAGAGCTTTGAACATCTTCCCTATGTATTAGTAGTGTGTAAGTCCCAACTTCTCAAGGTAGAAAACAAGAAAATGGGAAATCCAGCCTTCTTTAGAGTGAGAAGTGGCCATGGACTCCAGTGGGTGTCCCTAGGAAGGCTCCTTTTCTCAAATGACATCTCAAAGACAGAAGAGTGTTACACTCGGCCCCTTGCCTCAGATTTATTCTACCTGAAATTCAGATACATTACCCAGCAGAGTCTCACCAAACCTAAGAGAGGCAGCTGTATCCTTATTACAACAAATTCTCTAATCTAAGGGCGGTGGAACAGGGATGACGGAGGGAAACTGTGTCCTTGATGACATCCTTACTTCAGCCCTGGACTTCTTGTAAGCTGAGAAAAACAAACAAATAAGAAACCCTGAAGCCCCTGTTGACTGGGTTTTCTATTCCTTGTAGCCCATTGGGTAATTTCTGGCTAATACGTGGGGCATCTCAGAGAACCAGGGCAAAACGTTGTGATTAGGTCTCAAGAGCAACCTGGAGACAAATGAAACCAGGACTCTCTCCATTTCCACTTTCCTTCCTACTTTGGCTTCATCCTTTACTTACAGCAGAGTAGATTTTGTGGTGAAAAACATGGCAACTCCACTCCCAGTTGTATGTCTAAAAGCTCCTGCCACGAGACGGCTCCTTTGATTTCAGGTCCACAGATCGTGAAGATTGGGTTCCTTGTCTTGGCTGGGGTCAGATTCCATTTCTGTATTAATCAATTTTTGACCAGAGGTTTGAAATCGTTCAGGAATTTAACAGTTCCCAGAAAAATCATATATAGATGGAGAATGGGCTAAGGGAAGCTCTCAGAAGAAGGCATTGAAGCTGGGGGCATTCTGGGTACGTAAAACAAAAGCTCTCCATTATAATTAGTATTACACAGGAGCAAATTATATTATGTATATAGTTGCCCACCATTAACTACATATTTTATGTGGTTAAGGGAAAGAGTAATTGTCTCATCCTTTTTTTTAATTCTTAATTTTTGTGGCTTATGTTTAGTAACTAGACGTAATAAAATTTAGCAAAATAGAAGATTAAATTTCCATGACATAATATAATACATTTTGGTAATTTCAGAAAGCAGAAAATACTGGAATCTTTTCAGTCCAAGTGTTTCTTCTGAATATAGCCATTCGATTTGTATGTTAAATTCTGCAATGCCTTCCCACAAGAATCTGTAAAAAACCTCACCAGCATTTGAAGATGCATCCCTCACTTTTGTAATTGGTAACAGAAGCTTCTATCTTTCCACATCCCTATCTTTCCACATCCCTTTAGTGATCTCACTGTTTACTGTTCAAGCTGTGTAGTGGCAGCTGTTTATTTGCTTGTGTATACAATGGTTTATTGGAATGTTCTCTTCAAATTGGAATTATTTGTGTTTCAAAATTTATATTCACTTTCTATGTAAAACTTTGCAGAATTGTGTATTTTTTGCTGTGGATACTGTGTAAATAATATTTAAAATAAGAAGAAATGTTTCCTTTTACATATGTTTATCACATTATTACTTTAGCTAAGCCTACTGATATTAGTTAAATATTGTTATTTCCTAGCAATGATGTCCTTTGATGTGTGACACATTCTTGCTGGAATCCAGCCTATGGCTGATTGTATTTTCTAAAAAGCTGCACCAATATATAGCCCATCCCACATGCTCTTCTTGCAATGTAACAATGATACTTTCCATCCTAAGTTGGGAACCATGGTCTCTGTCTTTGAATCTGGGTAGAGTTTTATAAATGCCTGGACCAATAGAATGTGGCAGAAATGATGCTGTGTAACTTCGGAGACTAGATCATAAAAGATGATATAGCTTTTTCCTTGCTCTCTCTTTTGGGATATTTGCCTTTGGGGAGTAGTTATCAGGTTGTGAGGAAGTCCAGGTAACATGAAGAGGCCATGTTTTAGGTAGGCTACAGCTGCAGCTAAATTCTCAGCTGACAGCCAACATCAGCTATTAGACATATGAGTAAATGGATTCACTTGATTCCAGACACCAGCCTTCACGTTTTCTAGCCGAGACTAGGTTATTTTAAGCCACTTGGTCTAGGGGTAATTTTTTTATATAACTATAATTTTGGAACAGAGTCAATTGTGTTTCTAAAGACATTTAAGGGTTTTAAACAGTAAAAATAAATTATGTCTTTCTACACCCTATGTAACATAAGAAGCCTTCATTCAGATCACTATTAGCTATTCCAAGAAGGATGTTTAAATATAGCTACTGCTTGCTAACTATTAAATTATAAAAATTATTTCAGGATGATCATTTTCCACAGATTTGGAATGTTAGAGCTCAAATAATTTAGAAAAAAGTATAGGAGAAATAAGACACAGGATATTCTTGTGATGGAACACTGAAATGGGTTATTGATGGAGACAGGGTAATCTTTATCTGTAAAATTATTTGAAAATAAACTCCAGATTTGTCTGGCCTAGTTTTATTTGGAGAGTAGACATCAAGACAGGAACAGTTCCTGAGGTCTTCTGTTGCTGTTTTCATGGCTTTGGAATGTCCTCAATTTACCCATTACATTTGAATAGAAAACTATACTTTAAAGACGAAATGGTTAATTATCCATTTTGATTTATGCTTATGAAGAGGGAATTAGGATCTTACATATAAAGGTTTAATATCCTACATAGGAAATAGAACCATACTGAATGGCTTCTATTGCTGAATACACTGTGTTATGTAATCTTTTAAATAAGTTATTTTTGTTGCTAACTTAAGATTTTAAAAAAATTTATAACATTTTGAATTTTATTTGTAGGGTTCTTAATTTGCTTTGTGAAGAATTTCTTAATTATCCAGGCATGCTGCATAGAACAGCTTATTATCTGTGAGATTGAAGCAGATTTTTGCATTTGCATTCTCATCTTGCCACAACTTTTTTTTTGGTTTCGATTGCTTTTATATTAAACTTTATATCTTCAAATATTTGCTGCTACATATGTCAAACAATTAGAGTCATTTACTACATTTAAGGCTCTAATACAAATGAAAAATATAAATAAGCAAATAAATGATAACAGCATATTTAGCTGAAAATCGTAAGTACTGCCAACTAGAAGCTCAACCTTCTAGAAAAAACTCTTACACTAAGAGCAAGATTTATAGCATTTGCTTAACACTTCCCACCTCATTCACTTAGGGACCATACACATATATTTTCTCGATAAATGTGTTATACCAAGTTTTCCTTTTTGTCCATTAGCCACTGGATATTAACTTAGTAATACAGGCAAGCTGTTCAAAATCTCTTCTTAACTCTTTCAAAGCAGAAACAAATACAAATGGCAGGCAATAAAGGAAAGACAAAAATCTCTTAGGAAAAATTCAGAAGGTAAGAACAAATCACTTACTGTGGTCACAATGGTTCAGTTAGCAACCCGTTCTTTTTTTTCTTTGCCTTCACACACCAGGGCTGACATTTGTCCTGATACTTAATATGCCCCACTGGAAACATATATTCCCCTCTACCAAAGTTTTAACTGCTCCCCCTTCTATATTTCCTGCTTTAATTATGACATAACTGACTATTCAGTTGGCCAAACCAGCGAGGTAGGGATGCTCCTAGGCCTTTCCTTTTTCTCAACTATCAATCCAATTCCTTCCAAATCCTGCTGATCTATCTCTGTAATCATTTCTCAAATCTGCCTCCTTCCCATCTGTACTTGCCACTGCCCTAGCTCTGGTCTAAATACTTGTGATGTCTGTCTAATAGTCTGTCTCTCTGCTCTTGGTCACACTTTCTTAGATATGTCTCTACTCTGACATCAGAGGAATGTGCATAAACTGCAAATCAGATCCTGTCAATCTACTACTTAAAATGATTCAAAGCTTTCTGTCACCTATAAAATGAAGTAAAATCTATTTACGTGGCACACAGGAACCTCTGTAACCCTGTCTGTCTGTGTCTATTTTTTCAGTCTCCTTGTTGCTTTTCTTTTTCCTTTTCATAATCTAACATCCTACATGGATACCGAACTTCCTGTGGTTCCCCCAAAACCATGAGTTTTCTGTCTGTGCATTGCTTGTGAGATTGCCACTAGGGATGACCTGGTAAACCCCTGTCCTTTCTCTCCCTAGCTCAGGCAGCACCTGTTCCAGGGAGGCTTCCCTCTTATCCCCAGCCTCAGAGTTTCTAATCTGTGCACCTAGAAATCCCAGTGACCACTTCTTTAATGGTGCTTATTTCATTATATTGATATTTCTATTTTTTTGTTTACACGTTGGTCTCTCTATTACAAATGTCTTTAATTTTTGGAGCCATGGCCATTTTTTTAAAACTATGTTTTTATTGTGGGTTACGTAAAATTTTCCACTCTTATAGTTATCAATGATATTGTTAAATCCCTGCTGATATGCTTTATAAGCAATCTGTTGATATCCGCTGTGACTGGCGACTGGCCAAAGTTGAGCCCAATTCCATAGTATTTCCTTCAACTTTCTCATAGGAAACTTTTGTTCCCATTTTTTTTAATGCTGTGAGCCATGCCAAATTCTAAGTCTTTGTACCGTCAGCTCCTTGTACAAATCCTACACAGTCAATAACTATTTGTTGACCTGAAGTAAACTGAATTAATAAAACATACACTCTGCAGTGAGTAATCACAAAGTCCTTAACTAAACTCATTTCCCTGAGCCTGGTTACTGGAATCTAAGCATTCAATAAATACTTGTTTTATCTAACTGAACAGGCATAGTTTAATGCTTTTGTCCCCCTAAAAGTAAAAGAAAACTCATTTTATTCCTAACGAGACATTTTTTTACTGGCTGGGCTGGGATTTTTGAAGTGAAAATAAGAACTTCACAGCCTCCACAGCCTCTACCCATGTGTGTTAGTTTCTTATCACTGCTATAAAAAATAACCGCACTTAGTGGCTTAAACCAATACACATTGGCATCATTTAGTTGTGGAGGTCAGAAGCCTAAAATGGGTCAACAGGGCTCTGTTCCTTCTGGAGGCTCTAGGAGAGAATTGCTTAGTGCCTTTTCTAGCTTCTAGGAGTTGCCTTATTTTTTGGTTTGTGGCCAAGGAGATGCATCATCACATCTCCTTCTCTCACACTGAATCTCTTAACTCCTTCTTTTTTCTATTAAGGACCCTTGTGATTACATTGGGCTCACCTGGATAATCTAGAATAATCTTCCCATCACATTATCCTTAATTTACATACCATCAAAGCCCTCTTTGATATATAAATTAACACATTCACAGATTCTGGGGATTGAATATTTTTGGGGGAGCCATTATTCTACCTACCACACCATCTATTTACATTACTGTGTATGGCAGCTTTTGTTTTCCCATAGGGAAACAACTCCACATATGGGATTGGGATGGAAAACTAAGGGTTTCAGAAAGAGGGTAGGAAATGGAGCGGATTATTGCTTCCCATTAGGCCCAGTGGATGGTTTGAGCTCCTAAAATTGGTAAAGAATGGTTTCTAATTTATGGATATTATTTATTGTTGGTTTGTTGACTGGTTCTCTCCCTCCCTCTCTAACAGGATCACCAAAATGTGAGCTACCATGATCTCCTGTCCATATGATTGTAATCTTCTATTAACTGGGTTTCTCCATACTCTCTGCCCTCTCACATTAGTTCTTCACATTATAGCCAGTGTGTTGCCATAACTAGTCTGAGAATTCCTTTGGATTTTCCATATAGACAAATATGTATACAATCTGCAAATAACTGACAGGTTTTAAAAGAGTTCATATTTTAAAACTAAAATCTGATCACATTAAGCTTGCCACTTAAAACACTCAGTGTCTTTCCATTACTTGAAAATTTGCTGCCTTAGTTTAATTTCTGTTTCTTGTAACAAAATACCTGAAACTGGGTAATTCATAGAAGTGAAATTTATTTCTTACAGTTCTAGAAACTGGAATTCTAAGGTTGAGGGGGTGCAGCTGGTGAGAGTCTTATTGCTTGTGGGGATTCTGCAGAGTTCTGAGAGGGCACAGGACATAACATGGTGAGGAAGCTGAGCATGCTAGCTCAGGTCTCTCTTCCTCTTCTTATAAAGCCATGAGTCCCACTGCCATGATAAATTTCAACATGAATCTTGGAGGGGACAAATATTCGAACCAAAGCATTCTGCTTCTGGGCCCCCAAAACTCATACCTTTGTCACATATTGTTCAGTATTGCTCCAGTGGGGGCTCTCTGCAGTGGCTCTACCCCTGTGACAAGCCTATGCCTGGACCACCAGGTTTGGAACAACATTCTTTGAAATCTGGATGGAGGCTTCCAAGGCTCCACAGCTCTTACCTTCTGCAAGCCTGCAGAATTAGCACCACATAGACACCACCATGGTTTACAACTTTTACCTTCCAGAGTTGCAGCAGAAGCTACACCTGGGGCTGCTTAAACCACAGCTGGGGTGGTACAAATTGGTATAGCTACTTTGGAAAACGGTTTGGCAATACTGTATACAGTTGAAGATGTGCATACCCTATGACTCAGCAATTCCACTCCCAGGCTATTCCTTAGAAATGACTTAGAATGTTTGTATTGGGAGATACATATGAGACTGGTCAGGGTAGCATGTGCTTGTAAGAGGGAAAACAGAAACAATCCAATGTTCATCAGTGCAAGAGGTTAAAAAATAAATTGTGATATATTCATACAATGGAATTCTCTGTAGAAGTGAAAATTAATTAATTACTCATACATCAATATGCATGATCTCAAAATCATACAACACTAAACAAAAAAATGTGTCAGATTAGTATATTTGAAATGATTCCATTTATTGAAACATCAAAACAGGCAACATTAAATGATAGATAGCAAGTCTGTCTATATCCGTGTGTGGCAAAGATAAAAATTTAGGTTAGTAGTTACTAATACCTAGGATAAGAGAGAGGGGGATGCTATTTGAAATGAACTTCAAACCTATGCTGGTGAATTCTATTTTTAAAGCATGGTGGTGAGGGTATGTGAACGTTTATTTTATTTTTCTTATATTATTGTTTTAAATGAATATATGTGACACATACATGTGACATATATATATATATATATGTGAAATGTGTGTGTGTGTGTGCGTGTGTGTGTGTTCTTTTAAAAGAAATAACACTGGACAAAATTCTTAGGAACCTAGCTCTAGTCTCAGGTACACATCTAACAGCC
>NW_012147952.1:3522738-3527014 GCF_000956105.1 Propithecus coquereli
TAAGTGTCATGGTAACATCTGTGGCCTGAACATAAAGTTGACAAAAATCAACTATAATGGCTTTTCCCACCTTAAAATAATGTCTAATTTCAATCCGTGGTTTAAAAAAAAGTCTGGAGTGTCAAAGTAATATATGCCCCTTGTTTCTAACCATTTTGTGTTTTCACATTGAACACAGTTTCACTGGAATCTAAGCTAGTGTTTTTAAAACTTGGTTTATGATGACATTTTGCTTTCATGCCGTCTCATGTTCTTTATGTCAAAGACTCTGCCATGAGGGCATTAGTAATCATCTAATGTAACATTTCAGTTTTTGATATGCAGAAAAATAGCCCTTTTTATTCCATAGGATCTAACTCAATGGAAAATGGAAACATTATTCTAAAAGTAGGTTCAAAGGTGGTGGTAGCTGGTGTGTGTACATTCTGGGTGCTGATAGAGTGGGGCACAGCCTGTAGGGTGGATTATATACATGTATATGTATATAATAAGATGCCTACTATGCTTTTTGGTTAGATTTTTCTCCATTAAGGGAGATTGCATTCACAGGTTCATGGTTTCTTCTCTGCTTATAGCCAAAGCTGTACTCTGAGACATCTCCAATTTCTGATCCCCAGCACAGCCTGTCTTTGCTTTTGCTTTTGTTTTCATTAGGGAATGGATGTCCTTTGACTCAGCTTGTTGCGGTAGCCCTATTTCTTCTGACCGTCCTGTTTGTGGTCACATCCCTTTGGTTTTTCATCTTCAATTGTTGCGGAGTTCAGCTGTCACCTCTCTGTCGCTCATAGATAACACAGCTCTACAAGCTTTCTTCAGGACTGGCGACACTCCAGGAGTCTGGTTTTATTCCTTGGGTAAATTTTTGTCTAGCTTTGTTGTTGATGTGTTTCCTAGGTGACCCTAATGAAAATGTCCAGGAAGTTGTATGTGATGTTGTTGACAGTTCCAAGTCTAACAGCTGCTTACTAGAATAGACATTTGACTATCTGCCACTTGATGATTTTGTTGTGGTTTAGTACTCTACTGACTGGATTGTGTTAGGTGCTGTTCATAACAGACACACAACTTGGTCTCTTCCTTCTGGGAGCTGATACCATCTAATTCACAGAGCTGTAAAGGACACAAGGCCACAAACAGCATGTCTGGAAAGCCACTGAATTTTTCCTTAGCACTCTCAGCTTTTGAATTCATTTCCCTGTTTTCTCCTTGGTGGCCCACACCCTAATCTCACACCCTTCATTCATACTCGAAAGAGCAGTTTACCCAAAACAACATAAAGCTATCTCTACTGAAGTTATTTGAATTTTAGCACTGAGCTAATCTCAAACAAATAGGCATAAGTTGTTATACTTTACTTTCAAATATCAGTGACAGAGGAATAATTTTGCACAATGGGATCTTCTCTTCGTTATCTACTAGTAGTTCATGTAACTGTGGACCACAATATGATTTTCTAGTAAACAGATATATGTTATGTTAATCTGTGTGTATCTTTCTGAATAACTCCTGTTAGAACTACTCATTTCACCAGGAGTAGGGGAGGTTATCAGATGATCCATCTGTGGATTAGTAATTATGCTCAGGTGAATGATTAGACTGTTATAAAAGGAAGTTATCACAGCATTGGACTTTGAGTCAAGGTACGCTTTTGATTATTAGTATCTTGTGGGGATACATGGCATAAAAAAACTCAGGAAAGAAAATATGAGATTTTAAATTTACCTGAATGTGTAAAGATACCATATTATACCAGTTACCTATTGCTACATAACAGATTACCCTAAAACTCAGTGACCTAAAACAACAAACATTTATGAAGTCACAGTTTCTGTGTCAGGGATTTGAGAGCGGTTAGCTGAGGTTCTGGTGCAGGGTTTCTCAGGAGCCTGCAGTCAAGCTGTCAGCTGGGGCTACAGTCATCTGTAGGCTTGACTGGGACTACAAGACGCACCTCTAAGATGTCTCTCTCACATGGTTCTTCATAGGAGACCTCAATTCATCATTATGTGGGCCTTTTTATAGGGATTCTTGAGTGTCCTGCAAGCATGGCAGCTGGCTTCCCTCCGAGTGTGTGGGCCAAGAGAAAGAGCAAGGAGAACCCTCAGTGACTTTTATGCCTAGTCATAGTCCATCAATTCTGCCATATTTTATTGGCTAGAAGTTAATTACTAGGTGCAGCCCACATTCTAGGAGAGGGGAATTAAACTCTAATCCTTAAAAAGAGAAGTATAAGAGAATTTGTGGACATGTTTTAAAACCACCACACAGATTGAAAGGACAGGAAGAGGATGCTGAGGAAATCATCCAATGTAATTGAGACACTAAGGATCCAGCTTTGTTTGGAAGCTTTCTTCTCTATTTCTCCTACTACCTGGAAAATATCTTCTTTAGACTTCTAAGGCTATAGATATATATCTAATTGCTATAGGTATATTCTTAATAAAGTCTAAACTAATTACTAGGTCAGGTGAACCCACACAAATTATATGTTTATTTTCCTTTCAATCTAGAGCATTATATGTTAAATATGACCCTCCTGTTGTCCCACGGTGTCAGCAGAAGCTTCAAAGCTGATACCTATGTATTTTAAGTGCTGCCATGTTCTGAAGGCCAGTACTGACATTTCCATAGGACTTGATAAAAAAAAAATAAAAATGATCTTATGATCCTTAGCCAATGTGATATGAGATGATAAACCTGGAGAAGAGAGATCTGAAAGAAGAAAAAGATGCTTTGGAAAGGATTGCTGGCCTAGTCAGGAGGGAGCTGTTTTCTCCTAACTCAGGCTAAATGGAGGAGGGTGCCTTCTTTGTGGGAATAATTTATGATGAGGGGAAGCTGACCTATTGCTCCTGGCAGTTGCCGGTTGAGCTGCAGAAGTGAGCAAGCTTTTCCTGTGCTGCCATCAGAGTGGAGTGGATTAGCAAGCTCTTGGGTGACGCTGATCTGTTTACGGCAGCATCAGTAGGCACCAGGAATGTGTTTGATTTTTTGCCTAGAATAGTCTAAACTGTGAGAGGCTACCTGGGGTAACTGTTGAAGACCAAGTGAGAAGGCTGCAGTGACAGCAACTAATTCCATTGGTGGGAGGGCAAGGGTGTATTTCCTTGAGCCAGACAAGGCACTGGAAGGAAGCAAAATAGAGCCCTTTAGAGAGGATGTCTAGTGGGGCAAGGTGACCCAGCGAACGAAGGTTGTATGGCGTGCCATTAGAAACGGGAACTGGGGATAAGTCACGTTGGTAAATGGTGTAACAGTGAAGGTTCCTATGGGGGAAGGTTCCCAGAGAACCCACCAAAATATCTCATATGTAAGACAGTCAATATCTGGACATCTTCCATGATAGAGGGTTTCCAACAACCAAGAGAAAAATAAAAATGGCACCTGCTAATTTAAAATAGATTTTTTTTCCCATCTAACTAACATTCAACCCTCTTCAAAACTCCAGTCTTGGGGGAGCCTAAGGCAGCATAGTGAGTCAGGAACGAAGAAGGAAGAGCAAGACATACACGGTCTTGCTTCCGATTATTATGAAACTGGGAATCAGGTCTGAGTGAGGTTGGAAAGGAGAAGCTTAAAATTGAGTGAGGACTGAATGCTTAGATTTATATTAAACTGGAAAGGATATGGAAAAGGAGACTGTTCTAATGCCTGAAAGTAATCAGAAAGCTGTGGAATCTGTCTAAGATATGGCCAAAGGGCAGGGGAAGGAAAATGTGACAGAATAAGTCTGAAGACAGATAAAAGAAAAAAAAAAAAATTTCCTACTAACACTTTTGAACCTGTTCAGTAAATTGGTTGCATAAGAGCATGTGGGACACAATGTTTTTAAATTGATGTCCTTTGGCATAGTGGATCCCTTCCCAGATGTTCATCAAGTGACAGTTGACGAATGGGAGCAGTTTATCTCTATTCTCACCTATCCTGTGAAGTCTGTGGGATGAAATGGTGAACCGAGAGGCTCATGCGCAGTGGCACTGAGGGACAAGCTGGCGCTGAACAAGAGGGAACAGGACTAGTACAATGTCTACACTGGAGTGTCTACAATGTTACTTGCTAGTCAGAGAAGTGAGCAGATCTGAGCAGACATGCTGATGATGACGAATGAATAGACAACACTCCGAATGCTTTTCTAATCACCATAAGTGACAATTGCACTGTAGCTATTTTTGATTTGTTTAGAGATTATTCAGAATCTTTTAATCCCTTTAATTGTGCTACTACAAACTTCTGGTATTTGAACGTGCATCTGGAATCACTTTTGTACGTAACAAAT
>NW_012147952.1:3527064-3528383 GCF_000956105.1 Propithecus coquereli
ACATTTGGACCTTCTTAAAATTTATCTTACTCAATATTTTCACATTGACTCATAAGTCATTCACCACAGCTTGCTATTTTCTCATCCTTATTTTTCCTGTGGCCTAAGAGGAATTTTAAATATATATATTTACTCTGACCTTGGATTTGTACCAATACTAAACAGAGGTGGTTTGAGAGGGATGGATTTATGAATGTGGCTAACGAGTATATTGGACATTTTATGTCTGGCACCAGAAGTATTGTGGGAGGAGCTACCGAGGATTATAAAAGGACTAAAATATTACAGAGCCCAAAGGGATAGTTATCACATTGAATTGTGTTTTATTTATCAGAAAATTAGTTCCAGGAACCATCTGCAAATCACAAGACTTTGTTTATATATGATATCAAAAAACAAACTCTATATCATAAAGTGGATTAACATGCTATTTGGCCTTTGTGAAACAAATTTGAAATTTAGCTGCAAAATTAGATGGGGATCCTATTATTTAGAGTAAGAAAAGCATTTTATCCTGTGATTTCAGGAAACCAAGAAATTGTCTTGCATACCATGCTCCTACCCTAAATACACAATTCAAAAGTTGATTGTATGTTTATAAACTACAATACCTATGAAAAAGCATATCCTCCCTTATTCGCCTCTAAATTTTATTAAAATGTATAGAATACACATAGAGAAGTAATGGCAAGTTGGAAATATAATTTAGGCTCACAGGTAATAAATAAATATTTTAATAATTTTCATAAAAACTGACCTCCTCCTGTCAAGTCACTAAACCAGAATATTGTGGAATCCTTTCAGTTATTAAAATCAGATTTGGATTTTTTTAAATGAAATAAAGCAATGCTGTGGACAGGTGATATATCAATTGAATTGTGAGCATTCTGTTCTAATTTTCCCCATAAACCACAAGTATTAAGTGTCATGGTAACATCTGTGGCCTGAACATAAAGTTGACAAAAATCAACTATAATGGCTTTTCCCACCTTAAAATAATGTCTAATTTCAATCTGTGGTTTAAAAAAAAGTCTGGAGTGTCAAAGTAATATATGCCCCGTGTTTCTAACCATTTTGTATTTTCACATTGAACACAGTTTCACTGGAATCTAAGCTAGTGTTTTTAAAACTTGGTTTATGATGACATTTTCCTTTCATGCCGTCTCATGTTCTTTATGTCAAAGACTCTGCCATGAAGGCATTAGTAATCATCTAATATAACATTTCAGTTTTTGATATGCAGAAAAATAGCCCTTTTTATTCCATAGGATCTAACTCAATGGAAAATGGAAACATTATTCTAAAAGTAGGTTCAAAGG
>NW_012147952.1:3532188-3535094 GCF_000956105.1 Propithecus coquereli
AATATATGTGTATAACAGTTCAGGATAGTTCTAAGTGTTTAAAATACATTAACTCATTTACTTTGATACACTTTCCTTGCCCTAACATTGGCAAAGATTTTTCTCAAATTTTTAGTACATCTGACTTTGTTTAAATATTTTTATATTTGTTCTGTGCCATAGACATCCTATTTAAATATAACTATTTAATAATTAAGATTGCTCTATTCATTGCTAAAGACTTACATCACTTATAGAAGTGTTGTGTGATGCTTTCTAACTATATTTTTGACAAGTCAGACTTGTTTTTTAGCCTTCACAGTTTCCATTTGTGATGATCTTTGTAATACAAACTAAGACTAAAACCTGTTACTGTTCAGATTTGTGAAACACGTACCATATAGGCTCACTCCACAGGGAAAAGATAGAAAACTTCCTTTCTTTTCTTTTTTCCCTCTGCTTAGTACAGATTTGCATAATGAGCTTGTTTTAAATATTTGAGAAACTTTTCACCCAGAAGAGGTGTTGTTTAAACTGGAGTTTGTTACTCATTTGTTTCAGCTGAAAATACTCTATTATCACTATTAAATGCGCTCTTAAATGATGTGGCCTTCGTTACCATATGTGGTAGTTTATTGCATGTACTCGCTATTTAAAACAGACATAAGTAAAACAAGATTTGTTTGGGGGAGGAATAGGGTTTCTCTAGAATAAAGAATACAGAGACCAAATGGAAACATACTTGCTTCACTGCACATGGTTTCTGTACTTGGCCCTGCTGCCTTACCATTTTATGGTTACCAGATTTACATCCTTTGAAATTATGGACATTGGATCAAATCCTCATGTTGGAAAACGCTCTGAGGTAACATTAAATGAGCATATGATTTGAGTAACCTACAATTTTCACACAGGTTTTGATGACCAAAGTCAAAATATTTCCCATAAAATGCTGTAAATTTGCTAAAATTTAACATAAACCCCTTATAGTGCAATAATACAAAGAAACTTTGTTTACTAAAAAAAATCTGAAATATCTTTTGTGGATCTTATTTTAAACAGCTTCCAGGGAGAACATCTCACAGATACTAAAGAGGTATGTTGTCAATTCAATTCACGGGGTTACTTTTAAACATGTTTTAGTGACTAACATGATACGTTAGCAAAGAAGCTTGTTATTAAAATTATAGAACTGTAGAATTGAAAGATTCTTAGAAGATCTATAGTCCCTGTGTTAGGGGACTCTTAGATTAGTCATAATTGACTCAGAACTACAGTTATCAGGTGTATTAGTTTTCTATTGTTGTGAAACAAATTATCACAAACTGAGTGGCCTACAGCATCATCTATTTATTATCTTAAGCTGCACAGATCAGAAGTCGAGGTACAGTGTGACTGGATTCTCTGCTCGGAGTCTCCGTGGGCTGAAATCAAGGTGTTGTCCAGGGCTGCAGTTCTTATTTGGGACTTGAGACTCTCTTCCATGTTCATTGGTTATAAGCAGAATTGAGTTCCCTGCAAGTATAGGACAAGCGAAGGACTGAGCTCCCCCTTGTCTGCTAGCTGTCGAATCTCTGACTTCCTCTCCTGCAACCCACCAGAGAAAAGGCTCTGCTTCTAAAGGGACCATGTGACTAGATCAGGCCCCCCTGGATAATATAGTTTTAGCCATAAAATGTTAATATGATCAGGGGCATCATATTTACAGGTCCTGCTTACACTCAGGAGAGGAGATTATTCAAGGGCATGGGTCATGAGGAGCCAGTTATTGTTTGTCGGCCACATACCTATATACGCACCAGTGACTGGAATTTCACAGTCTGAAGGGCTATTTATATCGAGGAAATATGCATTCTGAACACTGGTCAGAAGCTGCAGCTTGTCTGGTTATTACCGTCTGCTCCCACTTCATTTTATTCACATACTCCTGCCCTTAAAGTGCTTTTGGGGAAGTAGATACCACCTCCTCATGCTTACCTTTGTTTTAGTGCTGCCAATATTCCAGGTTTAATCTTCTCCTCTGTCCCTCATTCTCACACAGGAGACTACTTCAAGGTCTGTGGCAAATGTGCAGGTTCTAGTTCCATAGTCTTTAAAATAAAGTGACCATCCTAGAAATTAAACTTTTCTAAAATTCTCAGGCACAGTTTTAAACACTCACTAAATTGGTACCTTCACATTTTTCTTGTAATAAACAATAATATATGTTCCTTAGTCTTTTCTGGGAAAAGATTTCTGGGAAGATTTCTGAGAAGAGCACATATCTGACATTTTCTGAAATGAACTTGCTCAGCACCAACATGTACTTTTTCCTTCTTGTTAACGTCCCCATAGTTGAGTGGAAGGTAAAATTTATTTTGTTTAAATGTAGAATTTGCTTCGATTTTTCACACACTTTTTGTAAGCATGTGCATACTGAGGTTGGTGAGTTGTAAAGGGGTTAATATTTATGCTCTTTTTCAGCCTATATTTATTGGAAAGGCCAAGCTGCCAAGTTTCTTTGAAGAATTCAGACAAATGCATCTGAATATTTTCCATCAAATGGGAGGTAGAGGATCAAGCATGAATTTTCTCTTTATATCACTTCTGGCAAGAGGTTTTTGGAATAAAATTTACTTATTCCTTCTCTATCTTGTTTAACCACAACATCTGTTTGTCTCCATTGGCGTTTGGCCCTTGACCTACTGTCTCCTGTAGATGACACCCACCATTCCTTTTAAGACCAAATGCTGATGAGGAACAAGCAATTCTCAAGAGATCTTAGTCATGGAACTAGTCACAGGCCAAAAGCATGGCCTAGTTATAGTACCCAAATTCATTAAAAAGGGAATTGATTTTATGATTTTCTCTGATTTGGGGGACTGAATTTTTTTTTTTTTTTGAGACAGAGTCTTGCTCTGTTGCATGGGCTAGAGTGCCGTGGCATC
>NW_012147952.1:3535889-3537320 GCF_000956105.1 Propithecus coquereli
GTGGAGACAGATCATTTGGTTTCTGCTTTTTCTTTAAGTTTTAGACTTTATTGTTTACTTCATATTGTTTAAACTGCATTATAGCAAAAATAGGCCAGGTCCCTTTAAGAAGCACTGGCTTGGGAACCTAGGTTTATGATGTAAAAACTCATTAATCCTTCATGCCATAATCCTACATTTTTTTAAATTTTGAAAATATTTTTTCCTTCTGTTTAGTTTTGGTGTTGGCTGTTCCTAAATATTCTAACATCCACTTGTTTAGAATTAAGGCTAGTTTCTAACCTGATTGCATCTTTGCTCTGGGGTGCTCACTGCATCCCCAACTTTTGAATCAATAGGGAAAAATAAGTCATGGAGTGGATGGATTTGACCTTAGGCTACCCGTTGCTATGGAAAGGCCCCATCCCCTGAGCTTAGACTGTCGGCTTTGACTGTGATCCTTTGCCCCATAAAAGCTTTCATCTTGGCTGGGCCCAGTGGCTCATGCCTGTAATCTCAGCACTTTGGGAGGCCAAGGTGGAAGGATCGCTTGAGATCAGAAGTCCAAGACGAGCCTGAACAACACAGTGAGACCTCTGTCTCCACAACCAATTTAAAACTTAGCTGGCAAAGGTGGTGCATTTCTGTAGTCCCAGCTACTTGGGAGGCTGAGGCAGAAGGATTGCTTGAGCCTAGGAGTTTGAGGCTATAGTGAGCTATGATCACACATTGCACTCCAGCCTAGGCAACTGGTGAGACCCTGTCAAACCCCCCCTCCAAAAAAAAAAAACAAACAAAGAAACAAAATACAAAAACTTTTCATTCCTATAAAAATATCGCTGTGTGACTCTGCATGCTGGCCAAAGAGAAATTAGGAAGAAATAAACCTAATTTGCTGCAGAAAAGAATGTTTCAATATAGAGGCTTTTTTACCTCTGTTTAACCTTAATAATTTTGCCTGTAATATTTTCTGGAAAACATCTTAGGGAAGTATGCAGAGTCTTAGTTATATTTATGGTAAAAATCAAATATAGTGAGGTCAAAGGAATTGTCCATAGGCCCACAACAAATGGAGGAAAGATCCCAGAACTCCACACTCATACTCTTCTGTTCTAGCCATTGGGCTTCTTGGCCTCTTTTTGTTCTATTTGCCAAGGGATGACCAGAGCTGAAAACATCCTCAACCAATTAGTCAAGCTCCCCATCTGGTGATTAGCCTTGTTCTGAGAACATCTTGTGTATCACTGCATTTGAGGATCCAAGGAGAGCTTTGTTCACCACTGGGGGCAGCTCTTTCCAAGGAAATGACCTTCTGGCTTAGCCAGGAGGAGCTGGGTTAAGCTTTCTTCAGCTGGAAGTTACGGGTTACATATTTAATATGTTTGGTCACTGCATGGGGCAAGGGAGAAGGTTATGCATTACAAATTTCCTAAGTATATTTCTAATCTTACA
>NW_012147952.1:3547680-3549582 GCF_000956105.1 Propithecus coquereli
AATTAAACCCTTTTCTACTTTGTACTTATAGATTTTATTTTTTACTGGTAAAATCCTGAATGGTAACCCCAAAACTGTAATAAAATCAGGGATTGTTTCAACAAATGCAATCAGAATTTGGCTAAAATGTCCCTAGCAGACTATGTGATAAGGAGATTGTGTAACACATGTTCCTTTCCCCTCACCATCAACTTTGGTTGTGCTCCCCTAAAAGCACACTTGAAGACTAGAATTTTAGAAGAGGTAGTTCAGTTGGATCATACTTCCAGAAAGCACTGGTAGGGAAAGCAGGTAGTAACATAGGGAAAAAAAAGAAGCTAATACGGGGTAACCATGTTACCTTGGTGGGCTATTACCTGTTCCAGTTTGTTGTATTGTTTGTAACCAGCATAATCCTAACTGATCTCCTGGGGCAGTCTGAATAAAGGTGTGTTTCTTGGAATTAGAGTACGCAGCCTAATCTGACTCCAGTAGAGGGGGAGCCGCAGGAGATGGCGGAGAGCCCTGAGTTCTAAGGAGCTGGAGTTTGCCTGCCATTGGCGAGGATATTGAGAGAGGCAAAGTGGAGCGCATGAAAGGACTGATCACATTTACCCACTGAAAGAGTGTTTCGAATTTGAAACATAGCAGTTTTTTTTTTATTACCACTGTCCAAATGCAGAAGTGGTCAGTATTCCGAAAGCTGACAAGTTTAAGTGAATGAGCATAGCAACAGAAATGGCTTGATATTTTCATGAAGACTCGAAAGCAGAATGGCTATAGAAAGATGTGTACCCTGGCCCCATGCTTGATGACAGCTGCAGAGTACGCTCAATGATTGAAAAAGAAAGCTTTTCTTGTCATTCTCTCAGATCCAAATGGACCTGGATGGAGACCTAAACAATAAAGCTTTCCATACCAGACTAGTGTGACCGGGTTATTGGTTAATGGCTGCTGTCTTTTCTTTCTGTTTTTATTTTTTTTAAATCTTCCTTTGTATAAACTCTTACTTTACTTAGTATCTGTATTTTTTGGCATGTTGGCTAGCTGTCACATTTGGTTAATCCAGCATATTCCCCAGTGGACTTACTGGGGAAAAGTGCTGATTTTTGAAAGTTTTTCCTACTTTTTCCAAAGGATTTCAAGTAAGTTTCACACTTGTTTTTTTCTAACTAGTGACTGTTGATTCTATTAAAGACAAACAAACAATACAGTAAAAGATAAGGATAAGGAGTAAAAGATAAAAGTATAAGGATAAATGAAACACAGAACACAACAGCCCAGGAGTCCCCAAACGGACAGGGAACTTGCATAGAAACAAGAAGCACAGCCTTGCACTAGTCCTGAGCCTCTCTTGGATTCCTTGTGCTGACACGGAGCAGAGCAGTGGGGACGTGGGTCCTGGAGGAGCTGACCATTCTGGAATAATGGCAAGGAAGAAGTACATATATATTTCTGGATAAAATTCAGATGGCTTTGCTGTGAATTTTGATGACAGTTTGACTATTGCAATCTATAATGAAAATTCGTGAAATGGAGTTGTCAAGGATTTGAAGAATAAAGCAACCTTCACTGTTTGAGCATTTGATTAGGTTTTAAATATTTGGGATCTGAAAGACAAAACTAAATATAAATTTGCATATGCTATCACTAAGGGCTACCCTTTTATTTAATAAATGTTGCCAAGAAATTAACATTTTTTTGTTCATTCTTCTCCTTTTAAGAGAAGTGGAAGGAGCAGAAATACATGCTGTTGATACCAACAAACTCTCCTAATAGTTTACAAATATAATGTTAATCTTCTCAATAATGCTATAAATTGTGGGGTTTTTTGGTCCCAGCTTTATAAAAGAGGACCATGAGGCTTAGAGAATTTCTTTAGAAACTTGAGTTACATCATGCAACTAAAACGTGGTAGAATTA
>NW_012147952.1:3549632-3550974 GCF_000956105.1 Propithecus coquereli
GCAGAAGCATTTTGATTTGATCAGGTCCCATTTATTTATTTTTGTTGCTGCTTTGATAGCTTTTGAGATCTTCTTCATAAATTCTTTGCCTAAACTAATATCTAAAAGAGCTTTCCAACATTTTCTTCTAGAATTCTTATAGTTTCATGCCTTAGGTTTAAGTCTGTTATCCATCATGAATTAATTCTTGTGAGTGGTGAGAGGTATGGATCCTGTTTCAGTCTTCTATGTGTGGCTATCCAATTTTCCCAGCACCATTTATTGAATAGGGATTCTTTTCCCCAGTGTATCTTTTGTCTGCTTTATCAAAGATCAGGTGGCTATATGGGGAGGGTTTTATATTTGGGTTCTTTGTTCTGCTCCATGCATCTAGATCTCTGTTCTTGTGCCAGTACCATGCTGTCTTGGTTACTACAGCCTTGTAGTGTGACTTGAAGTCTGGTAAATTGATGCCTCCTGATTTGTTCTTTTTGTTAAGGTTGCTTCGGCTATATGGGGTCTTCTCTGGTTCCATACAAATCATAGAATTATTTTTTCTAGATCTATAAAAAATGACATTGGTGTTTTAATAGGGATTGCATTGAATCTGTAAATCACTTTGGGTAGTATAGACATTTTAACAACATTAATTCTGCTAATCCATGAGCATGATATGTTTTTCCATTTGTTTGCATCCTCTGTAATTTCCTCCCTCAGTGTTTTGTAGTTCTTCCTGTAGAGGTGTTTCACCTCCTTAGTTAGATACAGTCCTAGGTATTTTATTTACTTTGTTGCTATTGTGAAGGGTATTGAGTCTTTGAATGATTTTTACATGCACACAAAATGAGATATTATTTAGCCTTAAAAAGGGAAATTCTATCATTTGTGGCAAGGTGGCTGAACCTGGAGAACATTAAGTGAAATAAACCAGACACAGAAAGACAAATACTGCATCATCTCACTTATATGTGGAATCTAAAACAGTCAAATTCATATAAGAGAGAGTAGGGTGATAGTTGCCAGAAATTAGGGGAGAGTAAAAGTTAGAAATGTGGACCAAAGGGTACAAAGTTTTAATTATGCAAGATGATTGAGTTCAGGAGATGTAACGCACTGCTATGTGACGATAGTTAAGAATACTGTATTGTATCTTTGAAATTTCCTAGGAGAGTAGGTCTTGAGTATTTTCACCACACACACAAAAAGAAATTGTTCACTCTGTGAGATGATGGATATGTTAACTGGCTTGATTGTGATGATTATTTCACAGAATATATATGTCAAAACATCAAGTTGTACACTTTAAATATATACAATTTTTATTTGTCAATTATACCTCAATAAATGTGGGGAACAAAAGAGG
>NW_012147952.1:3551024-3552221 GCF_000956105.1 Propithecus coquereli
GGCAGATTCCTGGTACTCATGTCACTCCCTTCCCTCTTAGGCTCATGGCAGATATCATTAGACAATGACAATACTCCTTCCTACTAAGCTGTGGATTTGGCCTCAGAATCCTTCTCAATATAGTATGCTATGCCTTATCTACCCTACAGAGCTGGCTCATAAGCTTAAACCTGTTTGCTATTTCTGCCCATTCAACATTCTTTTTTCTTTTCTTTTCTTTTTTTAAATTTCAGAATATCACAGGAGTACAAACGTTTTGGTTACATAAATTCCTTTGTACAGCTTGAGTCAAAGTGATGTGTCCATTACCCAGATAGTGTGCATTCTACACACTAGGTGTGAATTTACCCATCCCCTTCACCCCCTCCCACCTGCTTCACTTCTGTTGAGTTTCACTTCTATACGTGCACATAAGTGTTGATCAGTTAGTTCCAATTTAATAGTGAGTACGTGTGGTATTTATTTTTCCATTATTGTGATACTTCACTTAGAAGAATGGTCTTCAGTTCCATACAGGTTGTTACAAAAGGTATTAGTTCACCATGTGTTTTATGGCTGAGTAGTACTCCATGCTATACATATACCACATTTTATTAATCCACTCATGTATTGGTGGGCACTTGGATTGATCCCACATCTTTGCGATTGTGAATTATGCTACAATAAACCTTTGTGTGCAAGTGTCTTTTTGATAAAATGACTTTTTTTTCCTTTGGGTAAATATCCAATAGTGGGATTTCTGGATTAAAATGGTAAGTCTACTTTTAGTACTTTGAGGTATTTCCATACTACTTTCCATAGAGGTTGTACTAGTTTGCAGTCCCACCAACAGTGTGTAAGTGATTCTTTCTCTCCACATCCATGCAGGCATCTGTTGTTTGGGGACTTTTTGATAAAAGCCAGTCTCACTGGATTTAGGGGACATCTCATTGTGGTTTTTATGTGCATTTCCCTGATGATTAGAGATGTTGAATATTTTTTCCCATGTTTATTTGCCGTTAGTCTATCTTCTTTTGAAAAGTTTCTATTCATGTCTTTTGGCCCCTTTTAAAGGGGGTTGTTTGATTTTTTTCTTGCTGATTTGTTTGAGTTCTTTGTAGATTCTGGTTATTAGCCCTGAATTGGATATATTGCATGCAAATATTTTCTCCCATTCTGTAGGTTGTCTGTTTGCTCTCGTGATAGTTTCCTTGGCTG
>NW_012147952.1:3563801-3565786 GCF_000956105.1 Propithecus coquereli
GGACAGGGAACTTGCATAGAAACAAGAAGCACAGCCTTGCACTAGTCCTGAGCCTCTCTTGGATTCCTTGTGCTGACACGGAGCAGAGCAGTGGGGACGTGGGTCCTGGAGGAGCTGACCATTCTGGAATAATGGCAAGGAAGAAGTACATATATATTTCTGGATAAAATTCAGATGGCTTTGCTGTGAATTTTGATGACAGTTTGACTATTGCAATCTATAATGAAAATTCGTGAAATGGAGTTGTCAAGGATTTGAAGAATAAAGCAACCTTCACTGTTTGAGCATTTGATTAGGTTTTAAATATTTGGGATCTGAAAGACAAAACTAAATATAAATTTGCATATGCTATCACTAAGGGCTACCCTTTTATTTAATAAATGTTGCCAAGAAATTAACATTTTTTTGTTCATTCTTCTCCTTTTAAGAGAAGTGGAAGGAGCAGAAATACATGCTGTTGATACCAACAAACTCTCCTAATAGTTTACAAATATAATGTTAATCTTCTCAATAATGCTATAAATTGTGGGGTTTTTTGGTCCCAGCTTTATAAAAGAGGACCATGAGGCTTAGAGAATTTCTTTAGAAACTTGAGTTACATCATGCAACTAAAACGTGGTAGAATTAGAATCCAGGTTTATATCACTAATTGATTCATCCAAAAATGTTTATTTACTATGTGCTAGCCCTTATGTTAGATGTCGTTTTAGTTTGCTAGGGCTTCCATAGCAAAGTACCACAGACTGTGCACCTTAAACAGACAGAAGCATATTTTCTCACAATTCTGGAGGCTAGAAGTCTGAGATCAAGGTGTCAGCAGGTTTGCTTCTTCTGAGGCTTGCAAATGGCCACCTTCTTGCTGTGTCTTCACGTGGTGTTGCCTCTGTGTGTGCATGTCTGTGTCCTAATCTCTCCTTCGTATAAGGACACCAGTTATATTAAATTGAGCCTACCTCAATGACTTGATTTTAACTTCATTGCCTTTTTAAAGATGCTATCTCCAAATGTAATCACATTCTGAGATACATCAACATATGAATTTTGGAGGCACACAGTTCAGCCCATAACAGATGTTATGGACCTAAGGTTGAACAAAAGCCAGATATTGTTCCTGCCTTCAGGGAATTTACAGTTTAATTAGGGAGACTAGCATTAAGGAAAGGATCTCACCAATGGGAACAGGAAAAACTTTCTTGAGGAAGTAACAACTGAGTTAAATTGGACAAAGAAAAAGGCAGTGAGGTCTGGTCCAGGTAGATGCACCAACTTGTTCAGAGGTTGCCCTATGTGGAGGAGCTTAGGGACTTTAAGGTTAGAGGAGAGAGGAACCTCGCAGGCTTTTGGTCTTTTGGTTAGGATTTTGGTGTTTATCCCAAGAGTAATTAGAAGAGACAGAAAGTTTCAAAGTTGATTTGTGTTTTGAAAAGAGTATTCTTTCTGCTTGTAAAACACATTGCTGATTGACCATATTTTCCATTTACTTTTCAACTGGTTATACTATCATGCACACTCAGAAAAAAAAGTTAGCTTACCTTTTTAGCCCTCTCAATAATTACCATTTTTCTAACTTTAAGTTTGTAAGAAATAAAAAAAAATGAATTATAGAATTTCACGTCAACCTTTGAAAGGGAGATTCCATAATTCAGACAATTGGGAAAAAAAGACAAAGTACTAACAACACTGACGTTAATCAAGATCTGTCTTACAGTTAAATCTTTCTTTGGTATTTCCTGTCTGGCTCCACAAAGTTATCAGGCATTTGGACCTATTCTTTACGTGATGAACATTACGAACTTCCTTTAGTCCCAGTGGGATTTATGTGCTTGCACCAAAGAGGAAAAAAACAATTTCTGAAAGGCTAATTACAAAAATAGTGAAATATATCTACAGTAGTTGAATGTTTAAATAACTAAAAGCTTCAAAATGATACAATTTGAAATTCTGGGTATGAAATTGAGTGCGAATGATTTAAAGAAAATGAAATG
>NW_012147952.1:3565836-3567058 GCF_000956105.1 Propithecus coquereli
TGATGGAGGAAAATTATTTTATACTTTTACATATTTAAAAATTGCAAACTATGCACCATTTCTAATGAATGGTGATTAATATATGTATTAATATATGTGCAAAGGGATATCAAAAATTCCGATAATATATGGAGGAAAACTCTCTTCCAGCCATTTTCCCTGAAACTAATTTCTGGTAAAATAACTATTAAAATTTTTTATTGCCAAAAATTTGATTTTCTTTTTGGAAATTAAAAGGAATGGGGTGTGGTTGAGTGGGGATTTGGGTGTTCGGACAACACGAATCTTTAATAAAGATGAGCAAAGGCCTTGAAATGATGCCATCATTTTTTTTTTGCTCTTTATTTCTCCCTCTGACCAACAGATGCATCCCATATTCCACTAACAGTAAACCTGCTTAAAGTTTACGGTCACAGTAATTAACACTTTGTTGTCAGCTATGCAACAATGGACATTTCTTTACAATGAAATTTTGCAATCTTGAAAATAATTATCAGGTCTTTGATATGATCTTTTGAAGAGAAATTTAGCTTTCTCTTGCATGATTGCTAAGGTCATACGTATATTGTATGAGATATTTTGCCTTCCTCTGTGGTTGGACATTAATTAGAATTGTGGCATTTTATGTATTAGCCAAAGAAATTACTGTTACTAGTGACTTAATAGATTTGTTTCTGAACAGCCTCTGGAATAGGTTTGTCTTTCTGGAGATGCTTGGGACTTTCAGAAAATAGGTAGTCAGGAAAATGACTTGCTACACATAGGATTTCAATGAATTAATGGTGCTCTGGTGTGAGATCAGTTTGGCCTCATCCTCACTCCCTTGTACACATGACCTAACCAGGGAGAAAGCCCGGGAGACCGTTTCCCAGATTCCCTTACCAGTGTTTCAGATTAGATTCTGCGGATAGGAAGCAGTAGGACCCAATTTGGAAGTTGGAAAAGGAGAAACCATTGTCTTCTGGCAGCTCTTATGGGGGTGTGAGGGGTACACTGTGATTTGAGCATTTCTTAATTTCATGAACTCTCTCAGCAGTTTCTCTCACTTTTGCTCTCCCAGCCCTTCCCATGGTTGTATGACCCCCTAATTCCCTGAATTAAACCCTTTTCGACTTTGTACTTATAGATTTTATTTTTTACTGGTAAAATCCTGAATGGTAACCCCAAAACTGTAATAAAATCAGGGATTGTTTCAACAAATGCAATCAGAATTTGGCTAAAA
>NW_012147952.1:3571108-3572416 GCF_000956105.1 Propithecus coquereli
TCAAACATGTTTCACCTCTAAAATAAATAACATTCAAGGATTTAAAAATATTAATATTTACACTCCAAACTGCAGAAATTAGTCCCTTGAAAGATCTCTTCATTTAAGAAATATTTCTGTTACAAGTGTCAGACACGGTAACTCTGTAACAATTGAGAACTTAGTTATTCATATATGAATTCCCACTCACAATTTTTGGCTGCCTCTACTGAAGGCTTTCACCAAAGTGCTATCAATTTTCACCTCTCCTTCATTTCCATGCTGTCTTGAAAAAACAAGAGAAGGACAAAAAAATAATCTAAAGATTAAATGACTCTCCCACAAATTCACACCCCAAATTAAAACAAGAACATATTTGGCCTACTTAATATACCCACTCCCCGCAAAAAGAATCTTATGAAAATTGGTACCAATTATTGTTAAACATAAAAACATAGACCTAATTTCCTATACATTTGCTGAAACACACTTAGTCCTGTAAGAGAGTGAAAATAAATAGTATGTTTCTAGTACTATAGCCTCTTGTACGGCCTAAAGTACCACGGCCGCTTTACTAATAATGCTGGTGCAATGTTAATTTTAAAATTTAATATTCAATTTTCAATCAGAATAGTATCCTAAAATTCAGTGAAAGAAAAGAAATAAATTCATCAGCAAAGCAATTGTTACTAGAGCAAGTTACCCGTGACACATATAGCCACCGTGTCTAATGTGTGTTCTAAGGGGATGCTTTTACTTGCTTCATTTTATGTCCTCATAATTTATTTAATGTCAATAAATTTAAGAAAAAGACTTAAAAGGAAAATACGAATAAATTTAGACCCTTTGTTTTAAGGGTGATTAAAATGTTTCCTTTTTGTTTATTTAGGCAACTAGTGACCAATAATATTCTTTCTCCAGATAGCTAGTGAAAGCGTTTAAATATCTGAAGTTAGAACTACAAGAAAGTAAATTATTTAAATAGCAAAATAGTATTTTAATGGACATATTGTAGCAATATCAATTATAGTTTCCAGTGAGACCAGAAACCATGAAAAATTATATAATATATTCCAACAATGGGAAAATTTTTAAATTGAAGAAAGTAATTGTATTTTAAGAAAAATATGCCCAGCTCCTTCAAGCCTTTTTCCCAGTAACACTTCAGTATGTGTCCTGAGCTGTTCATCTTAAAATAATGGTAAGAAATCTTTGAAGGCTCTGTTTCAATTGCAAACACAGGAGATACATAAATTCACAGAATTCATTTTCTTAGTAAACTTATTAGTTTCTAAGTGGAGAAAAAAGCTCATGTGCTGAAAATTGGTA
>NW_012147952.1:3573846-3599109 GCF_000956105.1 Propithecus coquereli
CCTGGCCCCAAGGGAAAAAAAAAAAAAAAACAGCGTTACCCTTCTTCCAACCATCCTTCCCAACCTTTCCAACAAATCATCCATGTGCCCAAACTCTAAGAATTCTAAGGAAGTTGCCTATACTTAATACTATCTATAGGTAGGACTAACAGGCTAAAACTTTTGTGAAAAACCTCCCAGTGATATGGATTTTAAAAAGAAAGTCCAGGAATTACAAATTCCATACAAGTAAGGGACTCTATATTTTTAGTATTCTCTCAGTAACTGTGTACACTGTCCTACTAAGGTGATGATGCCATCAATATTATGCTAGAGCCATCCCTCACTTCATGTTGGCTTGTGTCCTTTGCCTTTAAAAAATTCATAGTTTTTTATTCCATTGTTTAACTTTTACATTTCTAGACAACCTAGTCATCAGAGAGCTCTTCTATTTCTGAATTCCTTGGTTAAACAATATTTAGGCAGCTGAAGGGTTCAATTAATAGACTTTACATTAGCTTCAGGTCAAAAATTCCTAAGAAACAATAGAAAAATTATCAAATAATTCACTTCCCATCTCTGACATGAGAACTTATTAATTGTTCTAAAAGCATTGGATTGTTGTAATGTGTTAATCTTTGTCTTTTCATAATATACTCATTTAGTTCACTCTTCATATACCAGAGGATGAAATATCTTAATTCTATGATTAGGAAATATATTTGCTCATTTTTCAATGAGTATATTTTTTACTATGTATATTTAATACTGTTAATAGTTTTAAAGTATATAGTATATTGTTTTAATTCTATAAAATAAAGGAAAAAACAGGTAATACTCAAATAAAAATACACCATGTTGTTACAGGCATAATAATATGAGAATGACACACTAGCCTAACCTACAATTTCTCTAGCATAATGTTCAGTTTCTTAGAGAGGAAAGTCCTAACATGCTGAATGACATAGATACATTCGATCTTGCAATTTTACTTTTATTATTTATTTACTGGTGACATTGCAACACTAAGAACAATCAAAATGGAGTATGTCCAGGATCTGGAATTCTGAATGATTAAAATGTATTTTACCTTTTACATTTTGATTACCAATTAGCAAATATTGCTAATCTTTTAGTTGACCAGTAAAATCATTTAGATTAGCTAACGACAGAAAATTTAAGAGAATCTATTTAAAAGCCAACTTTTAAAAATTTAAAATAATCTCAAATTTACAGAAATTTGCAAGTATAAAACCTTTTCCTTTTTGCTCTATATCATTTGAGAGTTTGTTGCTGATATGACATTCCATCACCCACCCCTGACCCCAGACCTTGAAATAGTTTGATTTATTTTTCCTACAAACAAAAGTATTCACCAATACAATCACAATACATTCATGGAGGTCAGGAAATTAACATGGATACTTTACTAATATACATCTAATGCATTTAATCCTTGGACTCCACTTGATTCCCAATTGTTCCAATGTTCTTTGTAACAAAAGAATACAGTTCAGAATATATTGTATAATTATCTCTTAATTTCCTCCATTGTGAAACAATTTCTCAGCCCTTGCTTGTTTTTTACGACTTTGTTACACGTGGATTTTTTTTGTTACTTTGTAGACTGTCTCTCAATTTGGATTTAGTTCATGTTTCTTCCTGCTTAGATTCAGGTTATGCATATTTGGCAGGAATACCACAGAAGTTATATTCTTTTATCTGCATCCTATGAGGTGGCACACATTTTTTATTTTTCCTATGAACAATATTTACTTTTATCACTCTGACTAATATAGTGTCTGCTAGGCTACTCCCCTATAAAGTTTTTCCTTTTCTCTTGTAATTAATAAATATTTTATAGGAATGTGGCTTGTGAATTCATAGTTTCCAATTTTGATCAATTAGTTATGATCCATTACTATACTTATTTATTTTGATACTCAAATTGTCTTTAACTTAGTCAATGGCTCTATGAACCTTAAGCTTGCTTCTGGTTCCTTTAAAAAAAATCCTTTCCATTCTTGAACATTGTCTTATTTTTTGCTATAACAACATGTTTGTTCTTGAATTTTCTGGCACAGCAACATGTTTCATTCATCCTGTAGGTTCCCTGCCCTAGCCATGAAGTCAGCCATTTCTCCAAGGCTCCTTTTGTTGAAGAATGATAATTGAAGTAAAAATCTGAGGGTTAGATTTGCCTACTGCTATTGGATCCCAGGTGATGGACAAAGCTATATTTATTTTTATGTCTACTTATACATATGTTGAAATGCATGAGTTCACGTTAAGACACCCAATTCCAATCTGACATCACAGGGATCCTCCTAGTTTTCTCCCTTTCTACATTTTTACCTCCCTTCTCCCTCAGTGAGAAACCTGACTACCACTATCCTTAACATATTTGTGTGTTTGATCACTCCTCTGCATGTAACCAATCTCTTGTTGCCCCTGTGATAGATGCCCTTCACTGCATAGGTGCCCTCCTAGCCCTGCTCTGGGCTCTAAGACGAGAGGCTTGGCCACACTCCTCTAGGTGGGCACTTTCCTTACACTAATTGGGCCCCAGCACCTCACACGGGGCAGCCTCTAACACAGACACCTTCCTCACTTTGCTCAGGTTTTGACACCATCTTGGGGCCACCAAGCTCCCCCACTTTGCTTGGCATCACCTAATGGTTTGGGGTCTGAATTGCCTAAGCAAGAAAGGGAATAGGAAGAGGAAGAGTCATCTTTGTATTTTAAAAACACTCAAGTTCATTAAAAAGAACCTAGTATTGGCTATTTCAGGCATCTTTTCCTCTTACCTGTTTTGGAACACTTTTTTCTCTTGGTTTCTAAGGCAACATTATGTCTTGATGTTTTTTTTTTTTTTCCTTGATCATTTCTGCTAATCCTCTGCATTGGTTTCTTTTCATGGGCTCATCCATTAATAATGATGCTATCCAGAGTTTTATCTTCAAGCCTTTTATCCATGGGAGAGCTACATGATAAGATTCTGCAATGACCTACATGCTGTTGACTAGAAAATAATTGTTGGGCCAGACTTATACATCTCACAGCCTGGAACAAAGATGAGGCTCCTGCTTTAGCAGATTGTCCCACAAAAACATCCATGAACCCTGAAGACTGGGTGAGTCCTTGGAAAATAAACTGCAAGTTTATCTGTTTAGAGGGGTAACTCAAGTTCTCATGAGCATTCTTGTGGGTCTCAAGTCTAGGTATAAGATCAGAACACCACCAAGTTTTGACAAGCACTTAGTACATGGGCATGGGTCCCAAAATCGGTGATTTGTAGCCCATGATATGAGATAGTTATTATCATAGGTCACCTAACTCTTTTCAGAATTGAGAGAGTAGGTAGTAATCAAAGTTACTTGAAAGTCCACTTGAAAAGGGTGTGGGAGCAGATCAAGAGAAGCAAAGACAAATCCAGGGGAACAGAATAGGTGGCTGTAAGGGGGAGTGTTCAGGGAACACTAAGTAGGACAGCACTAGCACTCTGGAACACACAGCATCAGGACGGGGCATGTATGTGTGCCAGGGATCAGAGAAAAATGACTATTTTTACCCAGGCTGACAGTTGGAGGTCAGAATGCACTTTGTGATCACACCCTTGTCTGTTTTTCTTTATTATTTGGTGAAGTTCTCTGTTTTTCTACAAAGAAAAAAAATGCTGATTTTTTTCCAAGATAACTTTCAGAAATATAGGTGCAAAAGATAAAACTGAGCTGAAAGTAAAGAATTCCAGCAATATAATAAATTGATATGTTGATCTCAACACAAATAAGAACTAAAAATGGAAAAATTTCTGTATCTTACACGATCCCTGTCATTGTTTTTGATGAATCGATTTTAGATTGTCTATTTATGCTCAAAGGAGTAGCACATAATCTAGTTCTTTTTTGTTTGCTTGCTTATTTCAATAAAAGTCACTTTTAGAACTCCTGAGCAATTGCAAGGAAGTAATTCTTATCATGATCAGGTAATTTACCTGTAACTTTAAAGCAACGACATTAATGGAACTAAATGATATAATTTAAAAGAAATTGAATCAACCGAAGAAGGAACTTGCAAATCATTCTGGCTCTGTTCTCATTTCATCCTCCTTTTGGACATAATCTTATAGATAGAGGAATAAGAACAGTGTAAAAGGCAGGACGTGGAGGAAATAACAAAAAGAAAAACAAAAAAGGCTGAGCTCATGTTCAGCCTGGACTGCATCTCAGCACTGATCAAATTTATCAGAGGTCCCAAGTGTGGTGGTGACAAATCCTTTTTCCTGGCTTCTTGCCTTACACAGGATTAATAAATAACAAACTCAAATATTTTAGGAAAGAATTATTTCATTATCATATCTTTCTAAAACATTGACTTTGGTTACTTGCCATTATTGATTCATATTTGAAACACACACTGCAATTTATATGTCTATCTATAAATCTCAGATTGAAGACAGTAAGACACAGCACACATATGCATAATGTATGCCTCTGTATGTTAATATATTGTAACAGAAATGAATGATAATCACTTTCTATGCCAGCTTGCAATTTTATTCTCAAGAACATTTATTTTGATTTCATGGCTAGATTTGGAAAAGAATGACAATCGCACAGAGCTCTGTAGGAGTTTAAGTCTCCTGATTTCTCATATCCAATCCCAGAAAGCATCTCTTATAGGGGAGAGTAGGTAGAAGCTCAAAGCTGCTCTAGGCACACAGCTTGCTCCCTGTAGCACTGAACTTGCCCGTGAAGGGTAGATTACAGAAAGGAACATTGGTTTGGTAGTTACCCTTTCAAATCAGCCTTTCTCATGGAAAAACTGCTGCCTTTTAGAGAGTGGTTATCTCTTTGCTAATTTACTATCTGGGATAGAATAATTGCAATTTTTTTCCTAATGGGCAGAAGTATTTTATATTATTTTGATGTCAAAGGAGCAGAAGTAGCCAAAAGCATAGATGAATATAATTGTGTAATGTCTAGTAAATGCCACTGTGCATCAGAAACATAAAGTTCATGATAACTTTTATCCAAAAATGGGATTAATTTGATCCAAACCAGATGAATGAGGAAAGCAGCTACTGTGTAAATAGTTCACTTGTTACTTTTCCAGATAGAAAACAAACTAGCTATAAATCATTATTGGACTATTTAAAAGGCTTTCATAGTTTTGTCAGGATAACATTAATTTTTGGAATCGTTAGAATGTAATATTTTCCAGAGATAAACTCTAAAGGGATAGATGAATAAATAGACATATAAAAATATTTCGAGTGATATAGTACCAGATTTCTTCCCTACATTTTTTCAGTTTTAGGTTGGGATGGTTTCTCTAGGTAATGCCATTAAGGCATTAAATAAGCATGAAGAAAGTATTAATGGTTTGTTTTTTGTAGATCTAGTGTACCATGACACATCCAAAAGGAAGAATAAAATTCTTCGTGGCATTTGTTTCAGACCACCATTTCTTGGCAACATATTTACTATCTACTTCAGCAAAAAACAAGCAATGAAGTTTTCAGTGAAGAATGCCATTACATAACCATCTACCAATATGTAAATGATCAAAGTGCTACAGCCAGTTCCTTTAGCTTAATTTTAAATCCTTCATTCTCTTATCCCTTTATACTGGTGACGGTTATGACTGCTGAAGAGGAAGAGAGGAGCAAAGAAAGGAATAGAACAACTCTTTAGACAAAGTTTGGATCTCTTTGCCTCCAAAAAGAAAATTCTTTTTGCAATGTTTATCCCATCATCCCATTTCCTTCTTCCGCACATTCTCTCAGCACTAACCATTTTCTCTTTTAAGTTCAGTGCTTGTACTGAATTTTCAACTCCTTCTACTTTTTCTTCCCATCCTCCCTTGGATTCTTAAGCTGAGATCCTTTCAGTAAATGACAGTTTGAATTAGTTCTGTTTTTCATTCTGAGTCGTTACATCCACATGCCTTGGGGATAAAGGCAGCCCATAGAATACAGCATCGTTTTAATGGACACCAGAATGAGATACTATTTTGATGCCCCAGGTCTGTTTTATTCCTTTTTATACTTCCCTCCCTGACAGATGGAGCAGCTAACACGGTACTTGGCATACAGGAAAAGGCTCTTGATAAATATTAATGATTGCTAAAAATTGGAATCAGACATACTTGAATTCTACCTGTGGCCCCCAATAACTAAACCACAGGGAACTTTTGTTTCCTCCTATATAAAAACAGGAGAGATGCAAACCTTATGCTGTTGCTACCTCAAGTAACTGAGGTAACTTATTCAAAAAGTACCTTGCAGGGTTTGAGAACGTACTAGGTTTTTAATAAATATTTTTCCCTTCTCTTAGACTAGCCATTTAATTTTCCTGAGCTATACTCTCCTCTTTGTCACAAAAAGATAATGGTATTTCTTGGAACTTCCTGACAGGATTGCTCTGAAGATTAAATAAATTTAGGTGTTTATAACCTCTTTTATAATATTAAACAGTGAGGCCAATTATTATTAAGATATTGAACATCTTTAACAAACAAGTTAAAATACAGATAGATTGAGGAATTTAAAAACAAAGCTGCTACTGAGAATTTTTTTCTCTTCAAGGACGAAGTCAGTATTTATACTTGTTAAGTGTGTTTATGATTAGTTGTGGCTTGTTTGTCTAAAATGTACGACTTTGTGGCTAAGAGCAGGTTTCGGGTTTCAGAGGGATTTGAATTCTGGCTTTAGCACTTTTCAGCTACATAATCTTGAGCAACTTGTCAATGCCTTAGTTTCCTCATTTGCGAAACGGCGCTAGTAAAAGAACTGACCTTGTGCGGTTGGGTGGTTGTGATGACTAAATGAGATCATGTGTAAAACATGCTTTTAGTAGAGTCTGATGTGCACTAAATGCTCAGTATATGCCACTACCACTTTAAATAGAATCATCCTAGTCTCTTATTTTGTGTTTTTATTTAACCTAAGAGTATGTCTTGACAACTTTAAATTCTTGGTCAACTTCTTCTTTTGATGGTTCTTTATGGAAGAAATATTGCTCCACATTTTGACCTGAGCAAAAGGGGAATGAGATAAAAAACTATGAAGGCAATTGGGAATCCTTCACTTAACCACATGGATATTTTATTGATTAAGTCTGTCCCTTCAAACAATTGGTGACCGTAGTAAAATTGAAGATTATTCTGCTAGGGAAAATTATTATGTCTTAGTCAATGTCCTTTTAGTTGAAATGAATAGAAATACACATCAAAACAGTACAAGCTGCAAAGGGACTTTTGTGGACGAGTACTGGGCATTTCACAGAATCCAAGATCAGCTGGGCCACAAGAGAACTTATTCCAGAAGTAGGTAGTACTCTCAGTTCTTATTTCTACTTTTCCACCATCTTGGTTTAAATATGGCCCACCCTTCCAGGCTAGGATTTGGGGTTGTGAAGGGAAACATGGCTGCTGAGCGACCACCGCTAATGTGTGGAGCAGATCTTAGAGACAGAGGTTGACTGTATGCAGAGCAATACCCAGAAGGTCTCTACCATAGTGGATTTTTGCATCAAATAAATTTAAACTATAATGTAAAAATAGGAACTCTTCCAGGGTCATACCTTAAAAAGAAAAGCAAATTTTTATTTTATTTTTTAATTGACAAAAATTTTACATATTTATTATGTACAACATGATGTTTCAAAATATGTATACTTTGTGGAATGGTTCAGTTGAGCTAATTAACATATACAATGACTATACCTTTTTGATAAAATTAGGGTATACCCGGAAGAGTAATAAACATACTGTCTTACAATCAGTTACATATACTGTTTCAAAATGGAAAGGGCTCATTTGTTTCCTGCCTAAGCATGGATGAGATTCAGTGTGTTTTTGATAAGGCTATTTTGAATGAAACAGTCAATACTGTTTAATATTCATTTTTAAAGCCAAATAACATATAAAAAATTTGAATTTTAACAGTTGGTAAGAAAATGATGAGTAGCAAAATTCCTATAGATTTATAAACCCTCCATATTTCAAGTTGACCATTTGGTCTTCCAAGTAGAATTTGTGTTCATAGAGTAGCTATAATAACTCACTCATGTAAATTACGGGTTGGCTACATTTTTAGTCTGCCCCCAAATTGTTTTTGGAAGCTTCTTAATCTCTTTTGGCTTGATGGGAATTGGCAGACAAAACAGCAAGGAGCTATTGAGAATTTGTCTGTTGATTTAGGGCCAGCCTCCTGCTCCTGTCCTGAATTAAGTTCATTGACAGTGTTCCCTTCTCACCACTCCACTCTTTTCCAGAATTTATTTTAGGATTTTTAAGGTTCAGTTTGAGGCAAAGAGCATAGATTTGGGAAGTGGGTGGGAAACTCAGAATCTGGGAGGATGAGTGAGAAGAGGAAGAAGAGTAAGGAAAAGGTCTTTAAAGTTTAGGAATTTAGATACATTTTTATTATCCTAATAATGTTTTAGCACTCTTAGTTTATAAGCCAGAAATATAATATGTGTATATTTTGTAAATATATTTGTGTGTATGTGTGCTGCATGTAATAAGGTAAACGGCATTTTACCTTCAGTTTTTTTAGTAGTTCGTAAAGAAATAGCAATATCCAATGTCTCTGGCTAAAATTACTAATTTGAATTTAGCAGGGTTTATTAGAATATGTAGTTGTCTGGAAAGTACCACATTAAATCAATTAGCAGACAGAGCCTCTACAATGGTTTATTTTGCATATTGATTTAATTGATGATTGATAACAAATAGCATAAATAATTGATTATTATGATGATGGTGACAATGATGAAATCAGCACTAGGACCTACCTCATGAAGAATATCTTACCTGGTATTTTAAAAAAGAGATAGCTATTTAGAAACACCCAGGCAACCCTGGAATAATCTTATATTGTATAATTATGTCTGACAGTTCTCTTTATGATAGAGCTTATTTTTCAAAGAACAGAGATTCCATAGTTTACCCCAGGCTTCTGTTATCTTCATGGATACTACAAATGACTTTTCAGAATTTTATAGGTTTGGTTTCTTTAATTTGATTCTTCCTGGACAAAAGCTGAGTCTTTGTGGGACTGCATCTTTTCATTTATAAAATGAGCCGTAAAACAAGGTGACCTATAATCTTGAAAGGTTTCTTTTCAGATTTAAGAGCTTCCAAAGAGCTGGGAATAGGAACTAAGCCTGTATGCAAAGATCCAAGGAAGAGGGTACTGACTTTTAATTTTGAAAGTCAATAATTCTGTATGTCTGGGATTTCACTGGTAAGAGCTGAGAGTACAGCAGAGTTTGCTGCAGGGAATCATGATGTTGTAAGTAACAAAACAACCAAAGCAAAACAAGGGCTCTCAAAATTAAAAGGATTATATTTTGGCCTTTTCCCACATGTATTTATTTTTTTATTGCCTTTAAGATTTGCTACTGTTAAGAGTGAGCCAAACTGTGGGTCTTTACTATTTATTCTTGTTTTGGGATTTCTTGGACATCAGGTTTGTGCTTGAACTTCGCCTATACTTACCAAAGCCAATGAGAGGGTCTTCTTAGAAAGCTTCTATGATGGAAAATGTTATAATCTCAGCTATTTCAGCACATAATAACTTTTTCCACAAGCTGTAAGTTTCGCTAGCCAGGCCTGTATCTCTGGCACATAGTAAGTACTTTAAAGAGTTCACTGAATACATTAAATCTGTTCAGAAAGAAGTCTCACAGTATTTGAATAGAAAACAGTTTCAAAAAGGACCGAAGCCTGAGTGTGAACTTATTCTGATGACTAATTGAGTTTCTTGATATAATTACAGTAAACCAAAAACATCTTTCACAAATTAACTCTATTTTAAATAAATACTCAGCTTCTCCTCATTTTAGCTCCGGTCCCCTCTTTCCCACCTTTTATGTTTCCACTATCTCTCTTCTTCACGTGCTGCTTCCTTTTATTCTGGTGTCTCGTTTTCCCTTCCGATCTTCCCCTCTTCCTTTCTATTCTTTTCCTTTCCTTTTCTTAATATTTTCCACCTTTTATAAGTAATCATAAAATGAAGCAGGCATTCATGTAGAATTTTTTCTAACATAAATTAGTTTTTCTTTTTGCAAATAAAATGCATTTATGACACTTTCTAAATCTTAAAAAGCCTTTCTTTAAAAATAATTTTCTTTTTCAGTCATTTAAAGTTTTCTATAGATACATCTTGTTAGGATGGAAGTAACTAATTGGTATAGGTTTTATGGGGAAATACTCTTTGACTTTATACATTTATAATTACTATTTAGAAAGAGATTATGAAGAGGATCACCAATTCTAGAAAGGTATTAATTTTAGATCATAATAAGCCTAAACTACAAAGTTTCCAAGCAACTTTATAAATAGAATGTAGCAAGTACTTTCCTTGGCACCAGCTCATTACTTTCCTAATAAATCAATTCAAAGTGAGTAAATCCATCACTGGTTGGAAAGAAAGGTTAGCATCTCACTTTCAATAGTCCTTCCCAGTAAGCAGGTGGGTGAAAATACAGAGCAAGGACTAGAGGAGAGCAGGAGACAAGAAATTATGGTTCCCCCAAGATGCGAGAAGAAATATGAAGTGTGTCCCAGGGTGCACTTGAAACTTATGTGTTTAACCAGTTCCCTCTTCTCGCAGCATTGCCATACCCACATAACCTGCCACGTCCCCAGGAGCTCCGTGACCACCTGCATCCCATTCGATGAGCAGGAGGAAGAAGAGAGCCCTATTCCGGGGGGAATATCAGCAGAATGACAGATTGTCATTGAGTCAGAGAGTAGTTGCCTCCACGGGCTGTTATACATAAAACATTTTAGATGTGTCCCAAATGGAATTTCCCATATGACAGATGAAATCCAACACCCATGACTCCAATCAGTAAATTCTATAGAGGGACATACTGTAACTCTTCATCCTCACACCACCTACCCACTGAGGTTGGAAGGAAAATATATTCATTCTCTTACTAGACATCCACTTTGATTAACACTCCATCTTCTTCAAGCACTCTTCTCTTGGCTTCTATAACATCACATTCTCTTCATTTTTCTCTTACTGTTCTTTGTATTTTAAGTAAATTCACAATTTAACTTGTATGAATTTTTAGTTTGTATGAATCAATGGTCCTTCATTAGGATAATTTTCTCTTTACCTGATATTTGTTTATGAACTTTGTTTATATTAAGATGAATTTCTCCCCATCTGATATTTGATGACTTCTGTTTATGGTAAATTAACTAAAAAATGCAGAAGACAAATGGAGTGAAGTAACTAGTAGGGTAGGATGGTGTGGAAGTGGTTCAAATTGATGCTGTTTTGGGTTAGGGATGGTGAAAACTTAACTGTTTATTTCAATGAAATAAAAATTAGAGTTTTATTTAAAATCTCTGAAATGTTGCTTGATATACTGCATACTTCTTACTCCTTTTGGAAGAGGAAAACATTTTGAAGAAAAACTATTTAGGCAGAAAACATTGTTTTTTTGTTTTTTGTTTTTTTTTTTTTTTGAGACAGAGTCTTGCATTGTTGCCCAGGTGGAGTGCAGAAGGGTGATCATAGTTCACAGTAACCTCGAATTCCTGGGCTTAAGCAATTCTCCTGCCTCAGCCTCCTGATTAGCTGAGACTGCAGGCACATACCACTATGCTTGGCTAATTTAAAAAAAAAAAAGTTTTTGTAGAGACTGGGTCTTGCTATGTTGACCAGGTTGGTGTTGAACTCCTGGCCTCAAGTGATCCTCCCACCTCAGTCTCCCAAAGTGCTGGGATTATAGGCATGAGCCACCGTACCTGGCCAACATTGTATTTTTATATGCTGACAAAATTCTGTGAAAGTAAAATGTAAATAATTACAAATGATCGTAATCTGAATACCAGGTACAGCATTTATCTGTTTGCACTAGATAAACATGAGCCAAAGAGCAGTATTTCTACATGATTTTGCATGGGAGTGATTAAATTGGAATACTTTGTGATTTCTGAAATATGATTATTTTCTAGGCCTTTATGTCTGGAGAGGGCCAGGTTGTTGTTCCCTTTCCTGGTGATTTGCTCAAATACTCTGAAATCTTTCTGGACCTCTTTCTTGCTCCATAATAAAAATTGTTGCTTTTATACAAAATTAAAGATTTAAGGAATAGATATTAAGTGAAAAGGAAATGGAGATACTTAGCTTGCAGAAGAGACACATATTTGAATGATTGTAATCTGGAAGAGGAATTCATAATGCAGCTAACCTTAACCACGTGATTATTATGTGGCAAGGACTGTGTTTCCACACAAATTTCCCTGTTTACATACAAATCAACATTTTGATGTGGACATTCTTAATTATATTCTCACATCATCCCTGCTTTTCAGATGGACAAAGTGAGGCATAAAGAAGTTTCATAATTTTCCTGCGGACACATAGATACTAAATAGTGGGACCGGGGATTCGAATCTGGGTATTTTGACCTCAGAGCACTGATACTTAACCCCGGTAACTTGCTGTCTCCTGGGCTTTGCGTGCCTCTGGCCAGGATCAGAAATGCAGGCCAATGAAAGTCACCACAAGGCAGATGGAGGCTGAATAGAAGGAAGAATTTTGTAATAATGATATCTCTGTAAAGTAGAATGGAGTGCCTCAGAAATTATTGACATCTCCCTGTTCGATTAGAAATGAAATAAAGACTCACTGGAAATCTTGTAGCGGTTATTTTTATTTCAGAGAAAAGTTAAACTATTACTAAAGCTTTTTCCGCCCCCCCATCCTGGACTCTCTCATTTTGTGACAAAAAAGTAAAGTCTTATGAGAAAGTGTCTGTCTGTAACCTTGCCAGCAAGAGGGTCTCTGAAGTGTCCTGCCACAAAGTACCCTACTCTGCTCACCTTTCCTGGATCTAGCCTTCAATTTGTTTTGCAAAGACCTATATTAGATTAGCAAATGGAGTCTGAGCATGGAAGAGAAGAGATGATGAACTGAACCTCAAAGTATGAAAAGAAGATGGAAAAAGAGAAGACCAAATGCAGAAAAATGAAAGAAAGAAAATGGATACGCCTCTCCTCTCTTTAAGTGAATACATGATTAAAATAGGGGTATAGAGGATTTTTTGTTTATAAATATTTGAGCTTTCAAAAGCCGTTTTAAAAGTCTATTTGTTCTTTTGTTTAAAGTGACTACATCAGGTTCAAGTCCAGAATACATTTTTATGGACTAGGCTAGTAACTGATTTCTTTGAGGGTTTACAACTTGTCATATTCTCCTCTCAAACATGTCGTTATTATTGGGTTTTTTTTTTTTTTTTACAAAAATAGTCAGTATTGTGACTAACAGTGTCTCTTATACCATCTGAACTGATTATACCAGACAGAAATTATGCTTGTGGTGTAAATGTTATCAATGGTATTTCACCTGATTAGCCTTTAATTTCCCAAACTTCTAAATATCTCCTAAATTGACAGTGGGTTTTAATTTTGTGAATTGCTGTCTCTTGCTAATTTTTATAAATTGCCTGTATACAGAATTTTTCACATGTGGTATGACTTATTCTTTACCCTTTAGAAATATTCTTACAGTCGAAATGCTCATCCTATATTTCTGTACAATATTTTTCATTCCATTGTCACTTTTATTTAAAGATGTATTTATTTTTATTTTCAGCATAATCATGGATCTCTTTTAACTAGCATTTTAAGCCTCTCGTTTCTTTCTCACTTTATTGGAAAAGACAGTTTATCAGTCAGGATAGTTTAGTTTTTGCTGCAATAACAAAAAAGTGCCAAAATCTCAATTGCTGAACCCACAGTTTATTTAGCTGCTCCTGGTACATGTCCACTGTGGGTCTCGTGGAGGCGGGGTGGGAGGGTTCATTCCTCACCGTCCTGGGCTGGCTCCATTTCAACGTGCTGCTTCAGAGTTGTCAGCTTCAGGGGGAAAAGGGGCAAGAGCTGAACACTGGGAATTAAACGCTTCCTCTCCAAATGACACGTTATTTTCCCTCACATTTTTTTTTTTTTTTTTGGCCAAATCAAGGCGCATCACCACTGTCAACTTCAAGGAGGTGGAGAACCACAATTCTTTGTGTACTTAGAAGTAGAGAAGAATATGCTATTAGTAAACATTGGTAATAGTCTGCCATATATTGGGTTTTTACTATTGTTAAACATTCTAAAATCTAGGCATGACCACATAACACATATCTGGGCAGATTAATACGCAAGGCTCTGACCACACTTGTAATCTGTTGGTGGTGGACACAGCTGATGCACTTTGCTCTAGATGGAGACTTTGTGTGTATCTGTGAGGGTACTTTAGTTGAAAGTAACACAGGACTGGAATGGACCCCCTTGCAGTGACCCTCAGTGGTTTCCTGTGGTGCAGGCTTCTTTCTTGAGAGCTGTCAGGTCAGCGTTACCTCAGAGAAACTTCTGAGCTGCTTGTTGTATGCTAAAAACTGTGAGTCGAGATCTAGTCTGCAAGGGTGACAGGGAAGCAATGAAGAAGATGTTACTGATTTTACTAAAATAATAATTGTGTGAAAAAGCTATTACACTGGTGGAATAAGGTTAAATTCTTGGCTTTAGCTTCCACACAACGAATTCAGAAATGGCTCATTACCTTTTGCTCATTTAAAATAAACAATCTTCGAAGCCAGTATTCAGGGGTAGGTCAAAGAGTGTTTACAGAGCCTTCAAGGTCTCTGAAAACTTCCTCTAAATCTATTTATTTTAGAAATACCTAAACTTACACATTAGTTATAGCCCTACACCCTTTTCCTAAGAATTTGTATACTCTCCTTATAGAATTTAAAACTGCTAATGTGTTGAGGATTTGTCCCTCAGCGCGTTAAAACTTAACAAGTATGGAAGGTACAATCCTCAGAAAGAAGGTATCTCACTTTCATTTCTCAAGAGATGTGAATATTGCTTATAAAGTACCTAAAAGTCCACAGGGATGGCCTAATTATTATCAGCTTCTCCTTCCCTCTCTTCCTGCCTCCTTCCCTCCTCCCTTCCTTCCTTTCTCCCCTTTTCCCTCATGTTTTCTCTCTTGCTTTCTTTCTCACGTACTTTCTCTCTCTCTCTTTCTCTTTTATTCTTTGAATTAACAAGAAATAAATAATTTTTTCCTGAAATGTTTTGCTTAGCACTACAGACAGATTACTTGACTAATACTCTCTTGGAGACTAACTCGAACATTACAGATGACTATGGAAAGTACTCAAATTAAATTGCACCTGTCTTTAATTAGACAATAATTAAGTATGTTTTTTAATTTAAAAAATTGAAGCACAAGCAATAATTAATTAAAAATGTGTTTTTCTTCCTTGTAACTTCCTATTTCTTAGGAAGGAAATAGAGCATAGTTTTGTACTGTTGAATAAATCCTAGCAGGACCCAGGTTTAGCATGGATGGAAAATCATGAAAGTTAATCAGGTGGAACTTTGTGAATGCCTCTCGCCAGGTGAGCTAACATTGCTGCTGACTCAGGGAGCCCTTTGCTGCAACACGCTGCTCTCTCCGTTTGGTCTTCCCACCTTCCTAATCTTTCTGGCAAAAGATAGATCTCATTGATGGTTAACTACATAATTTACAAAAATAAACTCTATTTTTCTGAAGTGATAGAAATAACTTCTGTTTACTGACAGAAAGTACATATATATTTTTTTTAAAGAGAAAAAAAAGTACAGCTTTTACATGGCCCAACTGTAATCAAAATAAATTCTCATACATTTCCACAAGGTGGCACCCACCTTTTGAACTTTGGAAGGAGATTGCAAAGGCTGAGGAAAGCTGCTCTCCTTTCAGAAATAGGATTGGCTCTGGAAAAGATTTCCAGTCAATGGAATTGAAGCAATAGGAAAATAAAACTTCTCAACTATTCTAAGATGCTTCCAAAGTAAAATACATGATTAAATAATATGTTTAATTTGGGAAAAACTTAGTCTATGTAAATAAAGCCAATCCCAGTTTAACCTGAACTCCCCAGGACTTAAGTTCCGCTAAGTTGTAATTTTTAGTTGATCTTTCCAACCAGCTCTCATTTTGAGAGCCTCCCTAACCTTTCAGAAAGCACAGCAACCAGCACATATTTAGCAATTGAATGTCTACATGATGACCTGATTTAATTTATAAATCAATCATCAACTTGCCAGTCAAAAATTTTTAGGTAAACACTTTAACATTTTGACCAAAATCATGGGATTGGTAGTGTGAATCTTCCAAGTTAAACAATACGAGGTCAGCTCTGCTGGCTACATACTTCATGTCTATGTACATGGCTCTTTCCAAGTCTCTGGCTAAACTGTCACTATCCTTGTTGCTCTTCTCGGTGGCCTTTTTGTGTGGATTGTGGCATAACATGCCTTATCAGATGTCATCCCAACACAATCAGTAATGGAAAAGTAACCAGTTTCACAGTCCCGCATTCACTAACAACATCAGCTTTTACTAAGCAGGATCCAAATTGGGTGATGTCTTTTGTTTTCTTTGGAGTTTTATTCACTGATGACAAACAACCATGCCGAGAACTCCGGAACAGATCTTTGTCATTTAGAGAGAACTAGAGCCAGTGAGAGAGAACCATCTAAGTATATACATTTGAACTGCAGGACAGGCTTCTTGGCCCCCTTGATGCTCATAGGTGATATGCAGCCTGCATCCTTAGGTTGGTAATTCAGTCAAGTTACTTATGACTGTCAGAGAGATGGGGAGAAGTCAGTGTAAGACTACTGACTTAGCTGGAACCAAGAAGGTTTTTCAGAAATTGCTTCTACAACATTTGCTGCATACTTCCTTAAAAATGAGATGTATACTTTTCTCATGATTTCCTGCAGATGCTGAATTTGACACTATTTTTTTTCTTGTTTCTGAATTTCCTCTGGACCAAAGTAATCAGTATTTTTACTTGTGAGATGAAATGGAAAAGATAGAGAAATTGAAGTTTTTTTGTAGTGGTATTGTTTTATTTTCTTCTAGTATAGTTCATATTTTAGACAAATGTCATATTATTACTATTTGATTACCAGAAGGAAAGTATATTTATTTATATTATTATATTTATTATAATATTTGATAGGCTCATAGAAGATGTATTTTTGATAAGGTACCTAACAATTCCATGGCACACATTATTTGTTTCTGCCATGACAAAAGCATCTTAATCATCTGTCCACATGGTTGCCAGATTTAACAAACCTGATGCTTAGTTTGAATTGCAGATAAATAATCACAATTTCTTAGTGTATGTTCCATGCAATTTGGGGAAGATACTTATGTTAAAAAACTATTTGTGGTTTATCTAAAATTTAAATTCAGCCGTGTGTTCTGTATTTTGTCCGGCAACTTTACCTGGTGGGCAACTCTTATAGGTGTGACCCACCTTCCCAGTTGCCACAAGCAAGGATGGCAGAAAACCTTCCACAAAGACATGCCCATTGAGACTTCTCAACTCTTCTGCCAACATCTTACTCTCCAAGTATGGGTTCCAAGCATTAGGAAATGGACCACTGTAGCTTACTATTGTTGGGAAAATTGCACACCAACTTCATTTGGAATTTCAGAGCCAATGTGATGTAAAGCTGCCCGAGTGGTACCTGGACTCTGTGCAGAGTCTCCTGAGAAGAGCTACTCCTGAAGTAACTCCCCACACTTTAGTTCATGGGGTTACATTAAATAAACTACCTGAGGACCTTTGGTATGTGAATATTAAGACTAAATTTCATTCTGGTCTTACCCAGCAGGAAGCAGACCTTGGAGAAAGTTATCTAGCATGATGATTATCATAATAATGTTTTACCTTTGCCCTTGCCCGCCATGTCCCCAACCCCTGCAATGGGGAACGGCTACAGAGAGTATGAATTTATTGCGCTAGTCACTCTAGTCACAGACAGTTTGTCTGAGAAGGGTTATGAAACCAACACTGTATCATTTCCTTTCCTTATTAGTGGAGAAACAGCATGGGCCTTAGACATGCATTCAAAGGTACATCCTGGTTTTCAATTCTGTTTATCTCACTCAGAGTAACCTATAAGCTTCTTTGGGAAATATGGGAAAATAAACCTTTATTAAAAAGGAGGAAAAAGGGAAATTGCAGAATTAAAAACTTCCCTTATAATATACTTATAAATATTTAACTTTGCTTTAGCGTATGCCACATCAGTAGGTATAAGGGGTATAACAAAAATAAAAGAAATCGGAATTTTTACCTCATCTGAGAATATAGTCTAACAGAAGAGGCTGATATACGCATATGAATCCATTAAGAAACGATGTGAAGTAGTATGTGAAAATGTACCAAAGCTGGTCATAGAAAGAAGAAAGGTACAGTAGTTCAGAGAAGTGGGAAATCCATGAAGGCTTGCATGGCCTTGAGCAGTGCGTTCCATGTGAATTCATGAAGGGGTACAGGAACCAGAAGGAAGGAAGGCCGAGAAAGAGCAGGAGCACTTGAGGGTCAATGAGGGCCAGGACTAGATGGAGGAGAGAATTCCTGGTGAGGCAAATGTGGGGATAAATTCACAGTGGGATAATAATGCAATATTATGACAAGCTATGCAGTTTCGACCTGTCCTACAGGCCATGGAGAACTATTGAAGATTTCCGCATCCTGGAATGACATGATGAAAGTGTTCTGGCAACAATCCACAAAATGGATAAGACGGAAAAGAGGTGAATTTTGTACAGTGTAGGTATGAATTGGTTATGCACATTCACTCAGAGTGAGTTTGAAAGCCAATAAAAGATTTCTTAGTGGTGTAAATTAGTAAATGTAAAACATTTACTAATGTAAAATGTAAAAAACATTTACTAATTTACACACATTAATACACACAGAGATGCATATAACATGCATATATAGGAGTCTCTGCTTTCTGCTTCCTTCCCAGAGAATTACCCTTCACTATACTATGCAATCCCCAAGAGGAGCACATTGAAAGCTGAATGAATTTCTTATATTACCTCTGCTCTTTGACATGACTGTATCAAGGTCAAGCTGCACATTGTGTTCAGTCTGTTTCTTGGTATTCTGTCATCATTGTATTGCAAAGGGGGAGGGGTGAGGAACTACTGCCCTTGTCCATGAAGAGTTTTTCATTTTTTAAGATTCTGCAAGCCTTCATGATTATGAGTAAATTAAAACCAGAAAGAGTAGTTTCTATTTGCTGTATAATTAAAAATAGTCTTTCAAATGACATGGTTAAGTGTCAAAGGAAACCCTAACTGCAGTCAATTCCAGCACAGTTCCTAAAGATCTCAGGAATGCAAAACCTATGGGTTGTATGCAAGTGGAAAATAAGTTTTTTTTTTTTTTTAACATATACATTTTAAGGGAAAAGCAAATAAAACTAGCATGATTAGGTCTCTGATGCTTTCAATATGAAAAGAAAGTTTATTGTAAATAACAAATAGGTTTGAAGCTTCATTCTGACTAATTTTCCCTGTGCTGCAAAAACAAGTTCCAGAATCCTGAGAGAAAACAGAATGGCAGTAATGCTATTCTTAAAAATCTTTGATGTTCTAAAACAGATTTCCTGTTATTGTGGTACCTATAACTTCTTGTTTTTATTACTGCTTGTAAGGTAATCTCCATTTTTATTGTTGTCTTAATTCCAAAGTCCTTTGGGCTTTGTCGGCGCAACGAAATCAAAAGTAGACAATGGAAACCGGATTAATTCACATACTTGCCTCAAGTCTCTGATGGGCTTTGACTAGTCCAGATGTCAATATCCATGGCCTTTTTGTATACGTAGATAATTCAAATACAACTCAAATGGCGATCTTTCAGAAGAGATTTAACACCTCCTCTGTCCTCAAATAGCACTCACTTTTATTGAAATTTATATTTGGTGGTGGGGGGAAAACATTAAAGAGCTAATTAGTCACTTAGCTAATTAGTCATTAGCTAATTAGTTGTTTATGTACTTACTTTTCTAAAAAGTGCTATGAAGGAAAATTGTGGAACACTGTAAGAAAGTCTAACAGGAGGAAACTTACATATGTTTGGGGATTCCCTGAGGACCTGACATTTAAGCTGAAATTGAATAATTAATGGGTTCTAGATAGGTGAAGGAAGATGAGGAGCAGGAAAGAGAAATTTCCAGGAAGACTGCATATGGAAAGGACCTAAAGCAAGAAGCTAACACATGAGGAAAGAAACAGACTGGTATTGTTAGATCTCAACAAGTGTGGTGAATTATATATATATTTACAATTATTTACTTCCTTTCTGCCTTTGGATGCCTCCCTACTAAGACAGTCTTGGCCATATTATGTACTTTGGACAATGGATATGGATGGACATATTTTTCATGTATGAGTGAACACTTTAAATGCAATAGCATAGCTTAACTGGGCCTTCTTTTCCATATCCTCTGCCTTGATAGAATAGCGTGCTCTGGATAGGGGCTAATACTTCTATCTTCATCTCCAAATGTGAAGACGGTGGTAAGAATCACATTTCCCTCACAGCCTAGAGATGAGTCTCAGAGATTTAGCTAGCCCAGACTTGCCACATAAGGTGAGTAAAAAATGACTTTTTGGGGTTATAAGCCACTGAGATATTGGGGAGTTGTTTGTTGGGAATCATTAATTCAATAAAAGCTAACATATTGAGGAAGAGAAAAAACCAGAGAAATAGAAAAAGGCCAGACCACACAGAGACTTTAAACAATATTAAGGAATTTGGTTAATCATAAGGATAGTGGGAAGTCATAATAGATATCATAATAGATAACAACCACAAATAATTGTTAGGGCCTACAGATGCCTTCTGGCTGAATATCAATCTTGGGAGCCAAGCACTGTGTGAGTTTTAAGCAGGCCAGGGCTGCCAACACTATGCAAAATTATGCATTTACTTATCTCTATTATAGGAGACAACTGATTTGAGAAGGAATACAGTGTCATGTTTTGACAAATAGTTCAACCTTAATGAAGATATTTCCTAATAAAATTAATAATTATGTTATCCCAAGACCTTATATATATTTATTTAGTACTTTATAATTTATGAAGCACTTCTGTGTCTGCAGTCTCACTGGATTGTTACTGGAGTCTTGAGAGGTGAACAGGATTACAAAGGTTAAATCATTTGCCCAAGGCCATGTAACTGATAAACAGAGTAGTTATGATGAGATAATGGTCCTTTTAGAAAGATGTGAAATAGTAAAAATAAACTATTAGATTTCTTATAAAAAAATTGAATGGCTTCAGAACAACATAGAGAGGTTCAAAATTATACTATTTTATACTATATTATAAACAGTAACTTTTTTTCCCTTGGGAAATAATAGTAAAATAAAGTAAATTCTGATATTATTACATTTGTTTTTATAAAAATAAATGAGACAGCACATATTTGTTGGCCTTTTAAGATAATTGATTTTAATTCTGTTAAAAATCTATTTATTTCTGCCATTGTCTGCCTCCTAATTTTTAAGTACCATTCTCCGATAAAATGAAACAGGATTCCCTGGAGAAATGGATGATTCTAAACCTGGGGCAGGAAAAATGTAAGATGAGTCTGGATTATCTTGTATTGCCAGAAAGCAAAGAAGTGTGAAAAGAAACAAATAAGCAAAACCAAACCAACCAACCAACCAAAAAACCAACCAAACAAACAAACAAAAACAGAAACAAAAGGATAGGGTTAGGGTCAAGGGACACAAAAGCCAGTCTGAAAGAACTACCAATACCCAAAGCCGGAAAAATTTAAGCAACAAAATAAATTATAAAGCATTGGATAACATAAAATATAAAATAAATATCCATGAGTCTATAGTGATATATATGAATTGTTGAACAAACATACTCTAGCAAAGAGACAATCTTCCTTATAGAAAAATTGCAAATAATATATATATGATAAAGTTTTAACACTTACCCCTTTGAGTGTTGGCTAAATTAATGACTTGCTTCCAAAGAGTAGTATATGAAAAGGGAAAAATAGTAACTTTACAGCTAGGAAACCTGGCAAATGCCACTTTAACCAGTGATCAATACGACAAAACATAACAGTGATAAATCATGTTCATACCATAGACCCCGATATGATTTGACGAGAAGGGTACTTTACCTTTAATGTAATAGTTCTAAAAACCTATAACCTCAGTCTAATCATGAGGAAAAAATTAGACAAACCCAAATTGCTTGGCATTCTATAAAATACCTAATCAGTACACCTCAAAACTTCAAGGTCATGCATGCAAAGAAAGACTATAAAACTGTCACAGACCAGAGGAGCCTAAGGAGACACGACAAGTAAATGCAAAGTGGCATCCTGGGTTGGATACTGGAACAGAAATTGAACATTAATGGAAAAGCTGATGAAATATGAATAAAGTCTGAAGTTTAGTTAATATAGCAATGTTGGTTTCTTAGTTTTGAGAATGTATCAGGTAAAGTCAGATAATACTTTAGGGGAAAATGAAACCAGGGTATATGAGAACTCTGTACTATCTTTGCAACTCTTCTGTCAATCTAAAATTATTCCAAAATAAAAAATTTTTACTATAAACAAACTGTGTCAAAGAAAGTCCTTGTGTGCACATGAGTCTGTGTCTGTGTCTGTATATGTGCGTGTGCATGAATGTCAATTAGTAGAGTTTAGAATATTGCTGACAATTCCAAAATATTGAGTAATATTTACAACTATTTTTAGTTTAATATTTCTATTGTATTTTAGCTATTTCTTTACATGTTCGTAAACCCACATGGCTTGTATGTGCATCTTGTCACACTTAAATATATCTTTATGTTTATGTTTATTTTCATTCAGCTGTGAAATTAGAACATTCTAAACGCCAACTTTCATGAGTGATAAAGACTCTTTATCCAGGGACATGAGCCAATGGAAAGCCAGAGCACATACTTTTTTTTTAAATAAGCAAAGACTTTAATAGATATTTCTTCAAAGAAGTTATACAAATAAGCACATGAAAAGATGTTGAACATCACCGGTCACCAAGAAATGCAAATTAAAAGCACAGTGAAATACCACCTTACACCTCGTAGGATGGCTCTTTAAACAAACAAAAAATGAAAAATAACAAGTATTGGCAAGAATGTGGAGAAATTAGAACCCTTGTACATTGTAGCTCCTGTGGAAAACAGTGTGGTAGTTCCTCAAAAAGTTAAACAGAGAATCACATGTTGCCAAGCAATTCCATTTATAAGTATAGGTTCAAAAGAATCGAAAACAGTGACTTCAACAGATACTTGTACACCAGTGTTCATTCCAGCATTATTCACAATAGCCAAAAGATGGAAACAACCCAAATGTTCATTAGCAGATGAATGGATAACCAAAATATGGCATAGACATGCGATGGAATATTATTCAGTCATAAAAAGAAATGAAGTTCTGATACATGCTACAACATGGATGAACCTTCAAAACATTATGCTAAGTGAAATAAGCCAGACACATAAGGACAAATATTGTAAGATTCCAATTGTATGAAATAACTAAAATAGACAAATTAAAAAAGACAGAAAGTAGATTAGAGGTTACTAGAGGTTGGGGGCAGGGGTCATGAGGAATTATTTCTTATTAGTTACACAATTTCTGTTCATAGGAATAGAAATTTTTGGAAATTGATAGTGGTGATGGTTGTGCAACACTGCGAATGTAATGAATTTCTCTAAATTGTATGCTTAAAAATGTTTAAAGTGAGGGTCAGGTGCAGTAGTTCATGCCTGTAATCCCAGCACTTTGGGAGGCCAAGGCAGGAGCATTACTTGGGTCCAAGAGTTCGAGACCAGCCTGGGCAACATAGCGAGACCTTGTCTCTATAAGAATTTTTTTTAAAAAAATTAGCTAGGGATGGTGGCACCTGCCTATAGTCCTAACTACTCAGGAGGCTGAGGCAAGAGGACCACTTGAGCCCAGGAGTTCAAGGTTGCAGTGCACTGTGATCATGCCACTGCCCTTTAACCTGAGTGACAGAGCAAAGCCCTATACTGGCACAAGAACAGAGACATAGACCAATGGAACAGAACTGAGAACCAAGATATAAAACCATTCTCATATAGCCATCTAATCTTTGCCAAAGCAGACAAAAACATACACTGGGGAAAAGAATCCTTATTCAATGAATGGTGCTGGGAAAATTGGATAACCACATGTAGAAGACTGAAACAGGATCCACATCTCTCAGCTCACAAAAATCAACTCATGGTGGATGAGAGACTTAAACCTAAGGCATGAAACTATAAGAATTCTAGCAGAAAATGTTGGAAAAACTCTTACAAACATTGGCCTAAGAAAAGAATTTATGAAGAAGACCTCAAAGGCAATCACAGCAACAATAAAAATAAATAAATGGGACCTGATCGAATTAAAAAGCTTCTGCACAGCCAAAGAAACTATCATGAGAGCAAACAGACAACCTACAGAATGGGAGAAAATATTTGCATGCTACACATCGGATAAAGAGCTGATAACTAGAATCTATGTAGAACTCAGGAAAATCAGCAAGAAAAATTATCAAATAACCCCATTAAAAAGTGGGCAAAGGACATGAACAGAAACTTTTCAAAAGAAGACAGACTAATGGCCAACAAACTCATGAAAAAATGCTCTACATCTCTAATCACTGGGAAATGCAAATCAAAACCACAATGAGATATCACTTAACTCCAGTGAGAATGGTTTTTATCAAAAAGTCCCAAAACAATAAATGTTGGCATGGATGCAGAGAGATAGGAACACTCATACTTGCTTTAATTTCCTACAATGATTAAAAAGACTCACTGTTCAGGCTGCTGTATCCAGTGCTAATTCTAATGGGAGTGAAGACCCTCCTGGGAGTGGTATTGGGTAGGACAGTCTTTTTGTCTTTCAGCAGAAGTGAAGGAACATCAGATTAAAGTTTTGACGTCTCTCTAGAGCCTCCAGACCTCACAGAGCTTTTGTCTCTGGTAATGGTCAAATTGTGAAGTCATCATAATGGCAAACAATATCTCTTGTTTGATGAAAAGTAACTTGGCATGTATCACTTTTCCATGTGATATGTCTAGGATAAATAAGAAAATGTGTGCAAATAGAACTGGCTGCTTAGCGATAGGGGAAGAAAAATGTGGAAGGCCACTATTTCCTGAAAAGCTTTGTTGTTCATCAAGTTCAATTTGGTATGCCTTGGAGGGAAAAACAAGAAAGAAAATATCAAATTCCCTAATATGTACTTATTAGTATATCAATAACATCATTGATGCATGGATTTTTATATCTTTATACTAATATGGCCTGATATGAGGAAGCTACTGAATCATTTTTCACGTCTAAATCATTTCCAAAATGACTTAATATTTTTGTT
>NW_012147952.1:3600529-3602480 GCF_000956105.1 Propithecus coquereli
GTGATAATTTGGAGCTTTTTAACATAAGAAAAAGTTTGTTGAAGCAAATGTAATTGTGATACATTGAAAACATGAGGTTTCTAAGAGTTGAAAAGCTAGAATTTTTTTTCTGAAAATAAAAACATATCATGTCAAAGACCTTGTGCAGTCATGCCTGAAAAACTGAAATGCAAGTATCTTGATTTCTGCTCCCTGACAATATGAGTAAGAGAGGGAACAAAGGATGAGTTGCTTTGTCATCCAAAGACTGAAAAATATTGACTATTTTGAAAAATAGCAAATGTCATTAAAATTTTTGAGAATATATAATTGAATTTATATGCTCTGGTTTTCAAAGTAAAATACATTCATTCCATATATTTAGAAACTATAGGATAGGAAAAAAAGAAACCAATCAAAATCTCACAGAGGTAATGTTAACATTTTAGACATAAATTTTTCATAAAATTTTTTAATAGTGTCAATACTCATATGTTTAAAATCCTAGAGGAAAAATAATCTCAGGGTAATTTAATTGAATTACTTTGTTTTTCAAAGTAAAACAAATGTTCTTGTTATTATTATCTCTGCTTTGTTGCTACTTTGAGAGTGATATTTTCTTTGTTTCTTTTACATATGAACTTTTAAAGAAGAAATTATACTTAGATTTTTCTAAAACATGCTATTTCACATTCAAAGTGGAATTTTGAATCTCAGTCCAGTCATTATAATAAACCCAGAGCTGAGAAGACAGAATTATGTGATATTTATCTTTTTAAAAAGAAGACAATGATGGAGCAAATTAGCATTGATTGAACACTCAGAGTTGTGTATAACTATCCTTTATTCAGAATTATTCCACAGACTTCAATATTTTGTTTAAAATCAGGAATCTGAGACTTAATAGAGTTATTCAAGACATCAGGTGTTTTTTTGTTTTGTTTTTTTTTACCATCAATATGAAGAATCTTGAAAGAATTGACCCAAGCCTCCTGACTTTTCTCTTGGGACAAGTTAAAGGGGGAGCTAAGAGGAGGGGCAGAGTGCTGTTGAGTCCAGCACTTTGGTCTAGTTATCATTAACTTTTGCAGTGACCACAGATTGACCTTCTAATGCAGCCAGCTCTCTCAAAATACTTGTTTTTGGTCACAAAGGGAAACAAAATAAGTATGCATGAGTCACTCCACATTCTTTAAAGTTACTAGCAAAACAATTTTCTTAAGGAAGAAGTAGTATCTTCATTATCTTGAAAGAATATGCCTTAAATAATTAAATATGAGGAAACTACCTTAAGAGATGATGCAGACATTTTGATTTAATCAGAGGTTCTAGTTGTATCCTCTTTTTTTAAAATTTCAAAATAGTAAGGGGGTACAAATGTTTTTGTTACATGGATATATTGTATAATCCTGAAGACTGGGATTTTAGTGTGCTTATCACCAGAATAGTGTGCATCATACCTGATAGGTAAATTTTTATCCCTTATCCCCCTTCAAACTTCCCCTCTTCTTAGTTTCCAATGTCCTTTACACCTCTTTGTGCCCGTGTGTACCCATCATTTAGATACCACTTATTAGTGAGGATATGTGGTGTTTGTTTTCCATTCCTGAGATACTTCGCTTAGGATAATGGTCTGCAGTTCCATTCAAGTTACTGCAAAAGACATCATATCATTCCTTTTTATGGTTGAGTAGTACTCCAGGGGAAATCTATACACCCGCCCCCCACATTTTTGGAAATCAAAAGATTCCTTGAATTGAACAACAAAGGGGACACAAACTTTCAAAAATCTATGGGATACAACAAAATCAGTGCTAAGTGGAAAGTTCATAGCCATAAATGCCTACATCAGAAAGACAGAAAGATCACAAATTAACAACTAAATGACACAACTCAAGGAACAAAAGAAGAACATATGAAACACAAAGCCAGTGGAAGAAAAGAAATAACAAAGCTCAGAGCAGAACTAAAC
>NW_012147952.1:3604460-3611890 GCF_000956105.1 Propithecus coquereli
ACTATTTTTAATGTACTTGGTAAAATTCTGCTCAAATTTAATAAAGTTATCTTTTTTCCTACCAAACAGCTGTTAGCTATTAAAACAATGGACTTTGAACTTCAATCTTTAAAACATGTGCAAGTATTTATATATCTGCAACTTAAGAAAAATGTTTTCCCAATACCATTTAACAAAAAATTAAATTGGCTTTTTAAAAATATTATTATAACATTTCAGGTGTCTCTTAAGACAGTTTTAGCTGCCAGGTTATAATAATATTAATTGTGTCCAGCCAAAGTCTGAGGTAATTTAGTGGTTACAAATCATTTAGTCAAAGCTGACTACTAGGTATTTATCTGTTTATCTTTTGAGCATGTTCTGGTTATAGCTTTCTTTACTCAGAACTAATTATAGAGTGTTATATCATCATTTGAAAAATTAGCATTCTTATTTGAAATAAAAATTCTTTAAATCACTCAATAATCTTAATTTGACTAGAGTCAACAGAAATGGTTCACTAGAATCACATTTTTGCATCACGCATTGCTTATGGTACATCACTTTACTCATTCCTTAAACATTCTGGAATGTCCATTCTGGAATGAGGGGCCAGACACTATGTTAAGAGGTAGTTTACAGAGTTAATAAGAAATAGTCCATGTTCCTAAGGAGTTGAAAATAAATTATAATAATGTTGTAATATAAGTGCTATAATAAATATTTTCAGAGGGTGTCATGAGAGAAGAGGGAAGACAGAACAAGGGTTTAGTGCAGTCTGGGTGTGGAGGTAAGGACACACTTGTAAGAAGAAGTGACATAATCTGATATTTGAAAGCTAATTACAACTATTTGTTTTATGGCTAAAGGTTGAACTCAATCTTTTCATGATAGAAGAGGCATTTACACATGAGTTTTGTTTAGATCTGGGTATCCTTCCTTTAGATACTCCTCTTGAATAGTCTTCCTGCTTTCCTTTGATCATATAATTACCTAATTGCAAATTTGACAGGTTTTTATCCATCATCTATCCCAGTAGTTTTCAAATTTTGGTGTGCCTCAAGATTACCTGAAAAGATTGTATTACATAGATTGCTGTGCCCCCTCTTAGAGTTTCTGATTCAGTGGGTCTGGGCTGGAGATTGATAATTTGCAATTTTAACAAGTTCCCAGGTGACGCTGATGCTATTTGTCTGTCTTAGTTCAGACAGCTATTAATACAACAAAATACTATAGACTGGGTGGCTTATAAACAACAGAAATTTATTTCTCACAGTTCTGGAGGTTGAGATCTGAGATCAGGGTGCCAGCAGGGTCAGGTTCATGCTGAGGGCCCTCTTCCTGATTTACAGCCATTGTCATGCTCTGTCCTCACGTAGCAGAAAAAGAGCTAGCTGGCTCTCTGGCCTCTTCTTAGAAGGACACTAATTCCATCCATGAGAGCTCCACCTTATGACCTAATTACTTCTTAAAGGCCCCACCTCCAAATATCAACAAATTGGGAATAGAATTTCAATATATGAATTTGGGGAGGACATGAACTTTCAGTTCGTAACATGATTCATGAAGTATACTTTGCTGATTCTCATAATCAGCTGGGAATGTGTTAAAAATATGGACTTTCAGGGCCCACTCTTAGAGGTTCAAATTTGGGTAGGAACAAGGAATTTGTATTTCTATATATCTCCCCAATTGATTCTTATTATTTAAAAGATCTGGGATCCACTGATATTGCCCAGTCCTCTCATTTCACAAATGATAAAATTGAGATGTAGAAAAGTTATGAGAATTCACCAAAAACACATAACTAACAAAGAATCGAGCAAGTTCTCTTTCCCATCATACCTCATTTCTTCTCTCTTCAAGAACCCATAATGACAATTCATTCTCTACTGAATTGAGTTAATACTCTCGTCATTTGATGATCTCCAGAAATCTCTTCTTGCAACTCATTGTTAAAGTAGTTAGTCTTGGATACAATTAAGCCAACTCCAAATCAATGAAGTAAAAAAAAGTACCTGTTACATTCTATGGGGGAGAGATGAGTTCCAATTAAAACAAAACTCAGTCTACTCTTTCAAGGAGCGTCCAGACAAGAAGCAGATACTACATTCTCACACATACCAAATATACACCCACACACAATGTTAATAAAAGACAGATTTATAATGAGTGCTATTGAAGAAGTACAAAATAGCAGAGGAGCTTCAGCATGATGAAACAAATATTTATATGATCTATTTGCCAGACACTGTGCTTGCTTTTTAGAGATGCAAAAAACTCGGGGTTTTCAATGCACAAACGATGTTAAAGTCAATATTATTCATAGGTAGTTCTAAGATGAATTTTAGCTCATCAAAAAATTGAATTAAATTGTTCAAACTACATAGATGTTACAGAAAACCTCAGGAAATCCAGATGTCTAATTGATCCCTATTGGATATTGAAGAATTAGTTGTCACTGAGTGTTGCTGAAGTTCTAAATTCTGTGCTTTTGATAGTCACGTAATTCATAGTCATTGTGTGGGTGGGTAATGTTGTTAGAACAGTTGATGACTTGTTTTCCTCTGACCATTTAGTAAGCATTTTTTAATGAATAAGGTTTGAATTATTTGTATGCACGCACAAGCCATAATGAATTCATCGTTTCGAAATATAAATAAAATATTTTTATTTCTGAGTCATGATGTTCTGAGGAGTCAAATCCCATAGCTGCCTACTTAATTACATCTTCCCAGATTGGGACTTTATTATTAGGCATTCTATTAGTTCAATAGTCAAGTTCACTGCAGATATGACTAAGAAAAGTATGCTTTCTTTTTTTTTTTTTTTTGAGACAGAGTCTCACTCTTTTGCCCGGGCTAGAGTGAGTGCTGTGGCGTCAGCCTAGCTCACAGCAACCTCAAACTCCTGGGCTCAAGTGATCCTCCTGCCTCAGCCTCCCGAGTAGCTGGGACTACAGGCATGCGCCACCATGCCCGGCTAATTTTTTCTATATATTTTTAGTTGTCCAATTAATTTCTTTCTAATTTTAGTAGAGACAGGGTCTCGCTCTTGCTCAGGCTGGTTTCGAACTCCTGAGCTCAAACAATCCGCCCGCCTCGGCCTCCCAGAGAGCTAGGATTACAGGCGTGAGCCACCGTGCCCGGCCTAGTATGCTTTCTCATGGATAAAAGATGTGACCTTTGAGGGAAAAACAAAAGATATTCCCAATATAACGACATTTAAAAATATTTTATAACAAATTTTTTTCTGAGCTCTACAGACACAATACTCTCCACCCCTCCAGTCCTTTAATGAAAGAAAATTGGAGCATAGATTATACACAAAGAGCTAATATTTTGGAATTCCTGTAAAAACTATAAAGTATAAAATGCAAAGTATAGTGTTTATAAGCTGTGTCACATATTAAGAATCATTTCCCCTCTGTTCATAGGATGTATCTCTTCATTTTATTATGTGAAAAGCTTATAACATATATATCAGATATCACATTTCAATGTCTGGGTTTTTTATTGACAACCTGCACAGAGACATCCCATTTAAAAATATCTCTGAATATGTGTTTTTAAACGAGATTTAATATGTCATTTACATTTTAAAGTCAACATAGGTCAAAATTTATAAAACTTAAGAGTGATAGTAATAGGCAATATTGTTACCTGTAACCTTGAAATACTACTTGATTTGTGTGTGGTGATGAAGATTGAAAAATAATAGAAGAATCGTATTCTGACCCAATTCACAATAAGATTTCAGGTAATTTACTAGAAACAGCTAATTTGATTGTCACCACTACTCTAGAGTAAATATTATTGTTATCTCTCTATTATAAATGAAGAACTTGAAGTTGAGTTTACGTTATTTACCCATAGTCAAATAAATGGCAGAACTGATATGTGAACGTAAGCCATAGACTACAGGGTCTCTGATTTTAATCACTGTACTATTCTGAGAGAAGAATTTTCATGTATAACTCCTAACATTATGATTTAGGCTGAGAGCAAAAAAGCTCTTTATAAGACAAAAGGGTAAATTCTGCAGGTATGTAATGTTGAAATAAATTATTTTAATGCTGTGTTAGTAGGTATTCTACTTCTTACATAAGAAAGTTAATTTGCTGAAGTAGAAAAACAAATGTGTTTGAAATAAAATATATTGCTTCTGAATTTTGAATATAGTGAAAAGAACTTAGAATCAGGAATTCTGAACTTCAGACTCATCTCTGTCTTTGGCTTGACCTGTTGTTCTCTGTGTACTAAAGCACCCTGGGACATGGCAGTAAGTTCACAAGAGTACCCTGAGTGAGACATTTTAACAATTTTTTGAGGGTCACATTTGACATAAATTGGATACTGCACAAACTACTAGCTCAAGGTAGTTCACAGTTTTAATGTTAGCTCACACTATATTTGCTTCAATTATGTCATTTTTTTGTGAAGCTGAGTTTTCAACAGTTGCTGTGAGAAAACGCAAGTAGCGTGTTAAAATCAATGTGGAACAGGACATGAGCGTGGCAGTATACAATGATTACAAGATTTGGCAAATCACCCATGCCTAGCAAGAGCACGTATCCTGTTAGTAAGTAATTGTGGTTAAGAATAAAGTAATGATACTGTTTTTTCTTTCAATCTACAAATATCATTTTATTTAAGTGACTATTAAGTTGTAAGGAATAAACAATTTTTAATACATTTAATACAAACTTAATATTATGTTCATGTAACTAGTTAATAAAGGAAACTGGCAGGTATTTCTTTTGTACTAGGAGCACCATGAAAAACTTGGTGAGAACCTAAAGACCCAGTGAACTGAAAAAGTTTAGAAACCTCTGGAATAGAAGTTTATATTTTGGTATATTAAAGATTTTTTTTCTTGGCTTCATTTTTCTTTTCCGAGAAATGAAAAAGCCAGAGGAGAAGGTCTCAAATTCTATTCTGATTTTAACAGTTAATGATTCTATGACAAGGCAGAGGGTAATTTAAGTGACTTTGACAATTTCATATCCCATTAATGTACTTAAAAATTACCTTTAATTGGGAAAAATACAGAATGTAGCTATTCTGTATAGAGATCTTCAAATGTATTTTAGACTAAATCTTGAAAATAAATTAACTATTAGCTATAAATGAGTTAATCATTTTAAAATATATCTCCTCTCTCTTTTTATTAATGGAACTATAGGGTTTTTTTTAATTTGCTTTTTTGTTTAGTTTTGTTTTTGGCATTCAGGTGTTTTCTCCATTTGTTAATCTATTGAATTAGAGAATTCCCAGAGTAGATGAAAATCTGTATTTTGTACATGTTTAAAAATCTAGAGTGCATGAACTACCTAAGAAAATATTGTTGCATGAAAATTTCAAATAAAAAACAAGTAGCCCACTGTTTTCAATAAAAATTCTGGCTAACAACCACACCACAACTGCATTCTTCTTTATTGCCAACTTACACGGGGACATGCCCATTTAAAAAAGAAATCTTTGAATACGTGTTCTTAAAAAATAATGCTTGTAACATGGAAAAGTAATAGGCTCTATTTAGGCATCTATCAAATAATCGCTGATTGATTTTTTTTATTTGAGATACAAAAGGTTTGTATTTGGTTGGTATGTTTTTGGGGGTGTTTTTTGGCTAAAAATATGGGCCAAACAGGTCTTACGCTACATCCAGATGATAAACACATTTGATTTAACTGGCAATACCTAAAAGAAAGAAAATTGCAAAATATTTGTGATTTATTCATGTTCTTGGGTTAGAAAGAAATTTTCTTCCATGTTGGACAACTGTATAAGGGCAGAATATCTCTGCGACTGGACTGTGAGCTCTTATATATCACCTGCTTAATGTGTTTGTTAAATTAAAACAAAAAAATGGCAATAAAACCCTAAATTGCCAACCATCAATTTGATTCTATGGTAAAGTATGTGCATGGAAACAAGTAACTCAATTGCTTTCTTGGTCACATGGCAATAGATCCGGTTCATAATTAATTAGTCTGAATAAAGTTGTGGACCATTTCAACAAATACAGCAGGGCTTAAGTTATTTCCTTTTTTAACAGTAATAAAGACTTCCCCTAAGTAACAAAGAGAACACTTGATGCTTTAACATAAAAATGAAGACTCGTAAATATATAAAATGTTAGAGATCATCTAATATTTCCACACAAAATTTAGGTGCATTATATGTCCTTGGTTGGGTCCCAAGGGCATTAACTGCAAAGAAAAATCAGCAATTGTTTTTCACAAGTAAACTAAGGTGATGGTAACAGTTCTGCTCGTTTTTGTGAGCAGTCTATTTGGGTATTTGCATACATTTGTTTCAAATACTATAGCTATAAATTGATTGAATAAGTGTATTACTTTCTTATTGCTGTAAAAAATTACCACGAACTATACAAATTTATTATCTTACAGTCCTGGAGGTCAGACTTCTCAATGGGCTAAAAATCGAGGGGTCAGCGGGGCTGTGTTCCTTGTGAACTCAGATTCTAACCTTCTGTTCTAGGTTAGAATCTGTTTCCATGCCTTTTCCAGCTTCTAGAGGCCGTCTTCATTTCTTGGCTGGTGGCCCTCTTCCGACTTAAAAGCCAGCGATTGCCTCACTCCAGCCTGAGCTGCAGTAGTCACATATCCTTCTCTGATTCTTCTGCCTCTTTTCCCATATAAGGACCCTGTGATTGCGTTGATTTCACCCAGATCCGCAAAGTCCATTTTCCATGTAAGGTAATATCTTCGGAGGGTCGTTTTTCGGCTTACCACATTAAAGTATACCTTGCTTCATCCCACAAAGGATTTTAGGAGACTGTAGTCATATTTTATGAAGGCTCTAAATTTAATAGATTAACTCCTTTTTTTTTTGACATGTAGAATTCACATTTACAATTGGTAAAATAATTATAAATCATGAATCAGCTTTTACCATACACTTCTTTAAATGCAGTTATAAGTCATAGCAAGAAAATGAAATGAGAAGAGACTTGTAAAAGATTTTCTAAAATTTGAAAATTATTTTCAAATCTAAAGTTTGTATTAGATGGAAGAGATGACTTTGAAGAGTTTTTAGGGGCCCAACAATGGCCCCCTGTGGGCTATGATGTTAAAAAATTTCAATTTTATTCTAAGTATGATGAGAATATACTAGAAGAGTAACAGAGGAACAGATTAATGGCTATAAACCAATGATCTCCTATGTTTTGATCCCCTCTCTCCTTGTTCTCCATCAGAGCACCTAAGAATCTATTTCCTATTTATTCATTTCATGTCCTATCTCCCAACATAGAATATTAGGTCCTGAATTTGATATTGCTCATCACTGTAACCCAGTGCCTAGAACCCTGCTGACATGTGACAGGGTACCAGTAAGTTGTTTTATGAAGGTGTGGATGGGTAGGACTTGTTGGTTGATGGGTTTGAGGACATCAAAAAAGGAAGAGTTCAACATAACAGGTAT
>NW_012147952.1:3622730-3623588 GCF_000956105.1 Propithecus coquereli
AAAATACTCTAAGTGACAAAAAAAAAAATAGTTACAAATTGTGCTGACAGTATGCAGCCTTGACATCATTCGATCAAAATGCCATTCTACCTCTGTGATCTTCTTCCTCAAAACCCATAACCCCCCACTAATCATGAGGAAGACATGATTTCTATAGAGGGGCATCCTACATCTGATCAGTACTCCCCAAATCTATCAAAGTCCTAGAAAACAAGGGGAGTCTGAGAAACTGTCACAGCCAAGAGGAGCTTAAGGAGACAGGACAACTAGACATGATGTGGTAACCTGGATAGGGTCCTCAAACAGAAAAATTAATGAAATAAAATAAATTATGGACTTTAGTTAATAATTATGTATCAATATCTGTTTATTAGTTGTAATAAAAGTGCTATACTAAGATGTTAAGAATAGGGAAACTGTACTTTCTGTACTGCTTTCTTAAATTTTCCTTACTTCTAAAACTGTTCTTTAAAAAGTACATTCATAATAAAAAAACGTGGTCAGGAGAAAAAATTCCAATTCCTGATTACCTCCTATGAAAGGCACTTTTATTAATCTTAGCTCAGGAAAACGTGGTTATCCTAAGTGAATAACAATCTTCTAGAATATTGCTAGAGGAGACATTTATGTTAGAAAATAAAATTCCATATATTCAAAGCTTTAGAACGTTTTTTCTTTTTGCCATACAGCAAACTGCTGTTGGCATAGATAAGAATGGGTGAAATAATTTAATCTAATTTAATGTTAGAACTATGATTTTTAATTACTTGGCACATATAAGAGAAGCTTTTTTCTTCTGGTGCTGATTCAGCAAACTTTGAGATGAACACAGTGTGTCATGGAAATTTTATATATATA
>NW_012147952.1:3623638-3625014 GCF_000956105.1 Propithecus coquereli
ATGTATCCCCATCATTAAGTGACATGTAACTGCATTTAAATTTTTTGTATGTTCTTTAAACTAATTTTCTGCTTGTATTTAAAACTTGTATTTATCTTTTATTATTGTTGTTCCAGAAAAAACAGACATAGTATGTAGCTCTGTGGTGAGCATCTGAGAGGAATACCTTAGGAATTGCCATGCCTTAAACAACAGTGGTTGATATCTGTCTTCTCCAGTTCCCACTACCACCAATCAGCTTTATGTAATTCTCTTAGACTCCTAGTCCTAGTCCTGGTAAAGATAAATAGAAATTATCATGACAATGCTATATTTTCATGTCTCGTGTTTTCTATTCTAAGTAACACCTGGTGTTATACTTAATTGTGTTTTCCCCAAATCCAAATGTTGAAGACCTAACCCCTGATGTCACTGAATTTGGAGACAGGGATTTTAAGGAAGTATCAGGTTTAAATGAGACCATAATGTTGGGCCCTAATCCAATATGACTGGTGGCCTAGAAAGGGACACCAAGGATGCACATGCACAGAGCAAAGGCATGTGAGAATACAGTGAGAAGGTGGCCACCTGCAAGCGAAAGAGAGAGGTCTCAGGAGAAAATAAACTTGCAGACACCTTAATCTTGGATTTACAGCCTTCAGGACTATGAGAAAATAGACATCTGTTATTTAAGCCACCCAGTCCGTGGTATTTTGTTTTGGCAGCCCTGGTAGACTAATACTGGGTTCGTAAACTAACACTCCCGTCCATCAGATTTGCTATGACACGCGTAGCTTCCTCTCCTAACCCAATGGGCAGAACTAAACTCCGGGTTCTGCCCCGCTTAAGGGGACAGGGAAGTGTAGTGTGCCTGAAGATGAGCAGAAAAAGGTGTTGAGCAACACTAGTAATGTGTACCAAATGCCCAGCTGTTGGTTGGTTCTCTTAAAGAATTCATGGATTTGTCTTCCTTTTCGTATTGCCTCTCTAAGACTTGGTGCTTACATTGATTTTCACCCACATTCGATTTCACTTTTCTTTCTCATGGAATGTAAATTGCTCATAACTGGCTATTTAGTACCACTTTTATTATACATAAGTGACCTACTCTGGGAAGCTCATTGAATTTCTCATCACAAAAATACTCATATTCAGAAGATTAAAATTACAATCACTGTAAAAGAACTCATTGTTAATCTAATAAAGGTATAAATTGCTCATAACTGGCTATTTAGTACCACTTTTATTATACATAAGTGACCTACTCTGGGAAGCTCATTGAATTTCTCATCACAAAAATATTCATATTCAGAAGATTAAAATTACAATTACTGTAAAAGAACTCATTGTTAATCTAATAAAGGTATAGATAGCTTCCCACAGACATTTTTAATACA
>NW_012147952.1:3629479-3638547 GCF_000956105.1 Propithecus coquereli
CAATTCTGTATTTTTTGTTCCATGCTATTTAATATTCCTTTTTAAATGGAAGTTTTCTTTTCTAAACACATATTCCCTGCCCTCCAATCCTGCTGCCCCTAAAGTAGCCATGCACCATATTTTTTAGAACACTTGATAAAACAGTTACTGTTTGTGTAATCTACTTTGGGGTTCTATCTTTATTGGTGGGTATAAACGTGATTTGTGGGTGTTTTGTCCAGTTTGACTTTTATACATGCATTTCTTCTTAACTCTTTGCCTTTGGTGACTAGATCTCCAGAGTTCTATGTTAATTCTTCATTTCTGAATGCTGCATTCTCATTGATCTCTTTCTTTTTAAAAATCTAATAATGATTAGCATCTTTGGAATACTGTCTTGCAGTGTTACTTAATTGTTTGAGGCATATATGTGCCTCAAAATGTGTTGTTAGGCTCCAAGAAGGCTGACAGTCATACTATGTGAGTAGTCTATGCTGGACAATTTTGTAGAATGAATCAACTGCACTTAAGAGTTTTTTGAATGACAGATGAGAGATAAGAGAATGGCTTTTGGGAGCCAACATATTTTTATTTACCTAACAAAGTGTTGTAACCTTTTTGGCATCAGGGACCATTTTTATGGAAGACAATTTTTCCAGGGGGTTGGGGAAGGAGGACGGTTTTGGGATGATTCAAGCACATTACATTTATTGTGCACTTTATTTCTATTATTAGTACATTGTAATATATAATGAAATAATTATACAGCTCACCAGAGGTTGGGAACCCCTGTTGTATAATGTCTGCTATGTGTGAGTTAAGCGCTTTATATAATATGTATTAACTCACTTGATTTTCATAATGAATTATCCATGGGGTTGGAATCCTGACTTCTTGTTTACTACCTACATAACCTAGGGCAAGTTACTTCTCAGTGTGTGTCAGTAGTCATATCTGTACTATGGTTATAAAAATAATTTTCTCGAAGCGATTTATGAGGATTAAATAAAATACCATTTGTAAAGTTCCTGGTACATAGTAATCATTCTTTCTCCACATTCTGGATTTTCATAGAAACCATTAGATAGGTAAGAGGTGACTGAATGTATTCTTAGCAACTCTAAATCTCATTTATACAAGGTCTGGGAGAGCCTGCTGATTTGCATAATACATTGTTGGTCAGGGTTGATTAGGGAAAGAAAGAGAACAACCTAATCTGAAAACTTAAACTAAAAATACTGGTGGGTCAATATTTTGTGGTTTTTTTAAAGAAAGCATTGCCAACATCTGTATTGGGGGAAGGTCTCAGCACATAAGGACCTTACAAACAGAAAGAATTAGCATGTAGAATATGTCACCCACAGAGGGCACAGCCCTAGATGACAACTAAATTAGTCACGCACAGCATTTCTGCCCCTTACTTCCCCTTTCCTGGGTTAAAGTCCTGAAAAGATTTAAAACAACAGTTGGAGATTTGGCAAATTAGTGAAAGAAAAAAGTCTAGACCATGATTCTCTTTCCTTCCGAGGGAGAAGTCAACCAGACCAGGGGATGGAACTGGAGGCCATTATTTTAAGTGAAACAAGTCAGATGAAGATGATCACTCAGAAGTGGGACCGAAATAATGTAGGTACATGGAGGTAGAGTGTGGAATAATGGACAATGGAGACTAGGAAGGGTGAGGCGGTGAAAGGGGGGTAATGAAAAATTACTTAATGGGTACAATGTACGTTATTCAGGTGATGGATACATTCAAAGTCCTGACTTCAGCACTATGAAATCTATGCATGCAACAAAATTATACTTGTGCCTCACAAATTTACACAAATAAAAAAAAATGTCTTCAGGGGAAAATCAACTGTGTAAGACTATACAAAAAAATGTACTTTAAGCCCTCTGGAAATTATGGAATTTGGCATAGATAAAAAAACAGATACATAACATCAGTAGCTTTTTATTCTATAACCCATGGAGCTCTGGGGATTTTACGGAGGGCTCTTAGAGATTGCTGCAGAGTGAAAGGGCAAAACAGGCAAGTCTTCAAGCAGAGTGTTCTGTTTTATCTGATACATGTGTCGGTTCTGGATACACTTTGTTTGAACAAAGGGTTTTTTTGTTGTTGTTAAAACAGTTGGACAGGAATTGCATCAAATAATTTGACCTAAATCCTACTCAGTGAAGGGCAGGACCAGGACGAGATCCTAATCATTTCATTCCTTTGCTTAAACTCCTTTAATGGATCCCTGCCAACTTAAAAATAAAATCTATACTCTTTCTCTATGCCATACATGTTCTTACTGACCTGACCCTTGTCTATCTCTTTAGCTTATTTCTTGCTCCATAGTCTTCTCAATGCCCTGAAGATTCTTGCCACAAGTTAGGTATTATACCTGGAGTGTCCATGCTTGCTCTCCTGTTACCTGGCAATCTTCAGAACCTTATTTTTGAACTTACGGTTCAAATGGACATTTGCAGAGTGAAAACTATCAACCATCATCTAACTCACCCCTTAAATTTTCTAAATTTACCTCTTCTGCCATCTTGATTGCAAATAGATGTTATTTTGAAAGGTAAAATGGTGAAGAAATTTTTATCTAGGTAATAACACACAAAGTATTTGTCCTTTTAGGCTTTTTCTATTTAAACAAGTATCTGGAGAAATACATCTCCAAACTTGAGCTTGAAGGAAGAGGGAGCAAGATGGCTGACTAGAGACATTGGTTATCAGATTGTCCCCAAAAGAAGAAAGAGTTTCAGGTGAAAACGCATAGCCCAGGTGGAATACTAAGGGAAAGGTGCCAGAACTTACCATTCCTGGAGATGCCACAGGAAGAAGTTGCAGAGCAGGATAAAAAGGAGCAAGACTTTGGTAGGTACCGACCCCTGAGGGATTCAGAGTCTGATGGCGAGGGCAGGTAAGAGTGTTTACTTTTCTTTCTCTCACATCTGAGACAGTCTGCCAGCTTCCGAGCTCCGGAAGAGCCCTTCTACCCTCACGAATCCAGGCGCTGCTGCCACTGGCAAACCAAGAACTTCCTGAGAGCAGAGCACTGGGCTACAGGCAGATGCAGAGTGGCATCTCACCACCACAGATTGACATGCAGCAGTGGGAGCCATATTGCTTGTGTACATGCTTGGTGCCAATACTCTGTCTAGAAACTCACAGCCCCTCAGTCTCCTTGTCACTGGATCCCACACGAATGTTCCCCAGCACCTGCTTGGACTGTGACAACAACAAAGAAATAGGGAGACACAAGACAGCAACAGTATTACTGGAGCTCTGACCCATATAGCTGCTGCCCCAAAGGGACTAGGAAGTGCTGCAAATAGTTTTTAGGACAAAGGCAAATGGAACATGCAATCTCCTGCACCTGACAGCTCAATGGCTCATGATCTGAAGTTTTCTGCACCCCTTCCAGTGGAGAAGTGGGTGCACATTGGAGTCTGTAAGGCAGGAGAGTAACCCTACCATAGAGTAGAAGCACCACTGGACCCTGGGAAGGTACGTGGAGATTGGGACCTCTCCTCCAACATTCCAATGCTGTGGACATAGCTGCCTTCCCTCCCAAGCATAAGCTTTTGGCATGAGGGTGCTGTGGGATGGCCAGTTCTAGGCTTGTAGTGAGGTTACAACCTCAATGTTACTCTGCTCAGTATGCCTGGGTTTTGCACAGAGGGTGCAGTTCATTTCCTTCCCTTCACAGATAGGCAGTGTTTTTGCAGCTGTCTGACTGGGGAATTTCAGCCCCTGAGTCTCTGCATCACTGGATCTACAGCCAATGCTCCCCAGCACCTACTCAGACTGCAGCAGCCTTTGGGGACCAGTAGGTCCCTGGGGAACTGTGGGTCTCCCAGAGCTTGGGCATTCAGGGTAGGTTACTTCCAGCTGAGAGGAGAGTGCAACATGCCAGAGGGCTCCTTAGGACACCGGGGACCATGGCAATAGCTCCCCACAAACTGGGCCCTTCTCCTCCTCCTTCCCTCCCCCACCCACTGCTACTAAGGCAGTGTGGCTGCTTCCACTTAGGACCAGTGAGGGTTCCACAGGGGGCAATTAAGCAAGGGCACTTGGGAGCAGCTACGCCACCTCTGACAAAGCACCTATCACACCCAGGCTTCCATGGAGCATGGGAATCCTTTCCCTTTAAAAAGCCACAGCAAGTGCTTTTGTGTGCCCCAAGGACAAAAGCTGCTGCCTCCACAGAGGGAGAGTCCAATTAGCAGTCCTCTCCCCAAACCACCTGTCTCTGCTGGGAGGATCCTACCCTCCCTAGAGGCAAGTCCCTGGCACAACTGCCCCGCCCCCACCAGAGCATTTCTGTGGCAACCCCAGCCTTCCTGGAAGCCCAGCATAAAATGATTTGAGCTTTCTTTGCCAGCCCTGCTGTGGCTGGACCAGGAAGAGAGCTGGCAATCCAAGTGCTTTCATGTACTCCAAGGACGAAAGCTACCACATTCACTGAGGAGGGGCTGGATGAGCAGTCTTCACCCCCAGCTGCCTGCCTCTACCAGGATAAGCCTGTCACACCTGAAGGTGAATCTGTGCGACAACTTGCCTCCCTTCCTGAACATTTCAGTCATAACCACAGCCCGTCTGGTAGCCCTGCATACAGTGGGTTGAGCTGCCTCCATCACCCCTGCTGCAGCTGGGCCAGGGTGGGAGCTGGGAATCCAGATGTATCTGTGCCCCTGAAGGACAGAGACCACTGTCACCTGTGGGAGAGGTAGGTCTGATCAGCTTGTGCCCCCCACAGCTGCTAGTCTCTGCTAATCGCATCCAGAGGGCCCTGCCCCTCTGTTGTAGGCTCACAGTGCATCTGCCGTACTCCTGCCTGAGCATTCTTCTAGACCAGATGGCCCCATGAGTCCTTATCACAGCCAGCACCTGAGCTCAAGGAGGCTTGAGGGCAAGCTCACCCACTCGGTCTTGGTCAGGCTCCTCTAGGACTCAAGCACGCCATCCAGGGGCTTGAGGACTGGGGATTACCCAGCCTAGTCCACCACCTCAACACTCTTCCAGGGGTCTGAGGTTCAGTCAACCGAAATTACCAGCAACACCACAGAGGGTACTTACCTGCACGAACTGAAAGGCAGTGTACTTTTCCCTCTCTACAGTGAGCAGCAGAGTTCCCAGTGGAGGAGAATAGATGAAGCACAAAGCTACCTGTTTTGAGCTGAGGGAAGAGGTTCCAGATGAGAAATAATCAACATAAGAACTCTGGCAATATGAAAAAAACAGATTGCTTCAACACCCTCAAAGTATCACGTTCACCCTCCAGCAATAGATCAAAAGCAAATTTTTGAAACACCAGATATGGAATTCACTAAAGAGATAGATAGTTTAAGAAAAAACAGGAAAATGGCGGAGTAGGGGTGACCTCCTGGCTCTCTGCTCCCAGAGTGGGAGGTGAAGAACACGGACACCCATACGCGAGTGAGGCGCTCCCCTACAGGATTAGCTTCATGAATCTACAGAGAAACAGCGAGGGACAAGCAGGGCTGCAGAAAAAATAAGGTGAACTGGAGAAGTGCTCGCAAATACCAGAGAGTGCGGGTCAATCAGGGGGGAGAGCAGCGCGGGACGGCCGCGCCGGCAGCAGGCTGGCCCGGGCAGTGAGATCTGACTCACAGGAAGACGACTCTTCCTTTACCAAACTCCACTCCCACGCAGGCAGGGAAGTGCCAGAAGTCAGTGCGAAATGGTAGCACAAACCAACAAGCGGTGGGGACCCGAGACAGGAGCGGGGTCCATTTTGAATTTGCCACAGCACAGCGCTGGGTCAGCATCGGAGGGGAGGGACTGACCCAAGCGGGCGCTCCCCGGATAGGATGCCGCCCGAGCCCACAGGGGAGAGTTTGGAGGCAGCTTCTTGCCACAGCAGACCGCCAGGACTAGATCGGGGGAGGGAAACTCCATAAGAGAGGCCCTACATGTGGAAATCGCTGAAAGTTCAGCGGGCGCTGGGAGGGACACAGCACAGAGTCCTCCCGCGGATCGGTCCAGAGTCGCCGTGTGTAGGGCGAGCGGCGGGCTCAGCGGGCAGCTCTAGGAGGCAGCCCTAGGAGTCGGCAACGGCGGACCCCGGCTCCAGATGCCCTCCCAGTGCAGTCGGCTCCAGCGTTGACTAGCAGTGAGTGGGCAGTGGCCATTTGGGGAGCCCAGAGCCTGCGACCACAGGGACTTGTCACCTGGGCAATGGCCTTAGTCATAGCCGCTGCCTCTGCTGCAGAGCTGGTCCCGCCCTGCGAGGAGGAGACTAGCGCGCTTAGCCACTTTTTCTCCCCAATCTGTGGGCAGTCTGTCCCAGCTGCAGACTCAAGCCCCACCTCCAAAAGGATGGGAAAAGGAGAAAGATTGATATTTCTGCCCAGTTTCCAGGCAGTCTCCGGTGGCCCTGTTCCATTCAGTCGCTGGCGCTGTCCGCATAAGTGACGGGGAACTGAAGGTGAACTGAGGGAGACCGTGTGTAGAACTGTCATCCGGGACACATAACCATCCCTTCTGCCAGGTGACTCGACCCCCACCCCCACTCACGCACCATGCTAAAGGGCTTGCCTCCGCCACTAGGAGGAGTAAAGGGGTCGCTTTTCTTTTTTCTGTTTCTCTTTTTTTCTATTTCTTTTTTTTTCTATGTACATATTTCTCTTAATTCTTTTAATTTTTTTGTATATATCTATATGATATACATACATTTTTCTTCTTTCCTTCTCTTTCCTTTCTTCTTCCTTTTTACTCTCTTTCTGCGAGTGTGTATGTGTGTGGGTGTATATCTGAAACCCACGACCACAGCAGCCCGATTGTTGAATCTTCACAGTGGGGCTATTTTGCACTGAAGAGACAGCACACACCCCTAAGAGTGTCTAGTGACCAAGGAGGCCGCTCTTCAAGCTGAGACACGTGGTCACCTCTCTGCTGCGACTTGGTAGCTAGAGCAGCCTGCCAAACGGACAGACTCCACTACGGGAAGGGCCAAGTAGAGAGTGAAAGAGGCTGTTTTCCCAGCTGGGTCCTGTAGCCTCATATTTGCTGTGACTTGGTAATCAGTGCCTCCTCCCAAAGAATTAGTTCCCCACCCCTTGTAGTGCGGAGGAACAAGGGAAGCTGTTCTCTGGACTGTGACCCTGTAGGGGTGGTGGATGACCCTTGACTAAGATCCGATCACTGATATTGCGTACCAAAGGGACTGACCCCACATCTGCTGGGGTGGAATAGCACGACAGGCTGCTTTCTGGTCTGGGTCCCTCAGGGGCCTTAGGCAGGGCTTCTCTAGCAGCCCTGAAGTGTGTATTTCTTACCAGCTAGACAACCCTACCCTTGAAGGGGTGGAATAATAAGAGTCACCACTTCCTGAGCTGAGATGCCAGGTAGCCCCAGGAAGTGCCCTTCCCCCAGTCTGTGGGGTTATCTCCCCCTCCGGCAGGTGAAAATCCAACCTCGGAGGAGGAAAGAAACGAGAGAAGACGTTTTTCAGGCCGGGCCTTCTGACAGTCTCAGCCAATGCCCCTCCCACACCCCTCCAGGACAGAGCCCGCCCCTGAAGGTAGGGAGAAAGGAGAAAAAATACTTTCCCCATAGGACTAGCCTGAATCTCTATGACCTTCAATCTAAGCAAAATGGGACAGTTTGTTGACGTGATACAGCTGATCGGTTTTGAACACCTGACAAGAACATAACACAAAAGCTTGCACCTGGTGTTCAGGCTGTTGTCATCTTAGGGGCTAGTGGTCTGGGAAGGAAAATCTTGACCAGAGTCCTTAACAATTGCATCAATTGACACACCCATTAGGAATTTCTCCACAAGAGTGCCTAATGAGCCCTGAATAACATATTAGAAGCTCTCTCCTAGCTACAGATCAAGCAATTTCTGAAGCATACCGCCTCAGGCACGCTGATTCCTGCTGCTCTTCTCACCACATCTTAAGTGGTAACATGGCTCAAGTAGCCCTTGGGAGTGGCAAAACATTTCCCAAAGACTTAGGCCTTTGTATGTCCCATTTGGGATTTTAGAGCTCAATTGAAAGGTTCTGGAATACCTTGACAACTGAATCCTCCACGCAAAATTCAAGCAACAAAAGAGAGAGCAACCTTATAACTAAACCCAGCGCCTACCACCTCAACCAAGTAGTCAATAGTGGAGTCACACACACAAAAGTGACCCAACTCCTGGAAAGCTAAGCAAGGAAAAGAAACTCACTAAGCTCTGTAAGCAGAAGGAGCAGAAAATAGGCCAGAGATAACCCAACAGGCCAAAACCCCACCAAGACAGCACAAGACCAGGGCACATCTCTTCAGCTCTGTCAAGGAACATCCCTTTGGAGCCCCAAAATTAAGTTCATAAACCAGTCATAGCACATCCAGTCCTTGACAAAGTAGCCTGATGAGAAAGAATCAACAAAAGAACACAGGAAACATGAAAGATCAGAGAGAAAAGTCACCTCCAAAACAAAATATTCGATCTCCATCAACAGACACCAACATACATGATACGATTAAACTGACAGAAGAAGAATTCCGATTATGGATTGTAAGGAAACTGAATGGAATAGAAGAGAAAATAGAAGCCCAACATAAAGAAACCACGAGAACAATCCAGGAAATGAATGAAAAATTTTCCAAAGACATTGAAATACTAAGGAAAAACCAAACAGAAATTTTGTCAATGAAGGAGGAATTCAGGGAACTTCAAAACACAACGGAAAGCCTCAAGAACAGAATGGATTATGCAAAGGAAAGAATCTCAGAGCTTGAAGATAATGTCTACTTGCTGAACAAATCAGATGAAGAAAAAGAACTCAGAAGCAAGAGACAAGACCAAAACTTTCAAGAAATGTGGGATTATGTAAAGAAACAGAACCTTAGGATCATCGGTCTTCCAGAGAGAGAAGAAGAAGATACTCAAGGGCCGGAAAACTTATTTCACGGAATACTGGAGGAAAATATGCCAGGCCTAGCCAGAAATGTGGACATCCAGATACAAGAAGCACACAGAATTCCTGGGAGACTCAATGTGAAAAGGCAATCACCACGTCACATAGTTATTAGACTGACCAAAGTAAATACGAAAGAAGCAATTCTTCAAGCAGAGAGA
>NW_012147952.1:3652197-3659308 GCF_000956105.1 Propithecus coquereli
GATAATCAGTAAACTAGAAGTAATGGTTTTGCTTCACAGTTAATAATAATCCTTTCAGCACATGTGGAGAAGAAGAAAAAAGAAGAAGAAAATAATCTTAACCAACAAAGTGTTAGCCTCAATTTGATCAAGGTCACATAGAAAGAAAGAATTCATTTGTTTTCTGGTGTCAGACTCTGGACAGGTCTTGATCTTAAACCAACAAGGTAGAAACAAAGAGCATTTTACTTCCTTCCTCATTTGACCTTTACAGAGCAATATGACTTTTTATTTCAGTGGTTGTTCTGCATCCTACGATCTACTAAAACTATGGTAGTTAATTCTTAAAATTTCATGTTAGAAGCATAAAGATACAATGTCAAAATCAGTTTTTAACATGCTAATTGGATGAAAGGATGGAAATTATCCTAGGAAAAGATGGAAAAAACTAACTCATTTACTGGAACTGAGAAAAGATCTGCGTAATTGATAGTATTTATTTTCAGATAAACAATTGACTAGTTGTTTGAGGATTCATATGGCATTAAAAGTCCACAGGATATTTGCCAAATCATTAATGTTTTCCAAACTTTCTGTCTGTGATAGTTCCATTTTCTGCTGTAATTTCTAAATCTGATGGCATGAAGAGCGATGTAACAGAGGGCTAGGTCAATAATTACATGCCCCAGAGACCATGATTCTGAGAAGGAACATAGTCCTGATTATACAGTATATAGAAGTCAAATTTCTTGTTACTAAGAGAGGAAATAATTAAAGCATAACACTTGTTCCCTTTGTTATATTTTTATTGTTATTTTCTTTTTATGAAACTAGTTAGTGATTGTCAAAAAATGTAAACGCCTTACAAATATTTGTCATATAATGTGAGAGCCCCCTATAATCCCATCTCCTAGAGAAAATCTCTTTTAGAAGATTAATGGATTTGTACACATGCCTCCTGGAATTTTCACCTATGCATATATCAACATCTACAATATAGTACTTGATTATACATATGCTAGGTCATGGGAAGAGATAAATAATTATTCTGGGTAGCTGAAAAAGTCTGAGTTGTGTTTAAAATTAACTGCATATAACAACAAAACCCCCAGCTAATTATACATTCAAAGTACTTTAAAGTTAACAATATTAATAATAGTTAACCAAGCACTTACTAACTTATTATGTGCAATTATTATGCTAAATGCTTTATATGTCTAATCTCTTTTAACTTGTATGATCATTAGATGAGAAAGGTAGTAATAACTATTTCCTATTTTATTCTGGCAAAATGTAATTTGTACCTATGCATTTCACATCTGAAGGGAAGGATAACCTAGTCGATGCAGCTAGAGGGCATAGGGCAGAGTCTATCTTCTTTTCCACCAGTCATACACTCAGAGTCCAGAGCTTCTTTGCTTCCGTCCCTTTTGCAATCTACACACCTCATCAGTCTTCTACATTCCATTTCCTCAAAAATAGACTCAAAATTCCTTGCTTGAGACATCAAATCTCTCTTTGATCTTTTTCCAACTGAATTTGCTCACTTAAAACTCAAATGCTTCCCTGCCCTCCAAATAAACCAAGCTGCTCAGTAATTTAATGCAGTCCTTGTCTTCTAGCCTTTTTCATGTATCCTTTTACCTGTGGTGCCTTCTTCCACTTACCACAAACCTAATGACCCTATAGGGACAGCCCAATTACTAAGTCATTTACTAAGCATCTCTACTGGTCATCTCTATTGAAGCGAGCTTTCCTTCCAGACTCCTATAGCATTTTTTGACTCTCTTACGAAACTTATCTATTATCTTATTTTAGGATAATTTGTACACATCTCATCTATAGATTCAAGCTTTTGGCTTGTTAGATCACCTGTTAGTATACCACAACTACTTTAAATAATATGCCCTTGATAAAAACTTGCTGAATTACATTGCCTGCCTAAATATTGCAGAATACAGTAGGACCAGTGGATCTGAAGTATTATAAAAAGAAATAAACTTATACAATAATTTATTTTGTGACATATGAGGAAAATTGAATGGAGGTAGAGCTGAAGGTAGGATATCTGTACAGAAATTTATTCTTTTAGAAGTTTGGACTCTGAGCTACATTGTATCGGCCTGAGAGAGAACTATTAAGAAGAAAATCTGAGAGATTTTTTTATGGCCACTAGTAGCATAATTAAAAACAGGGAGAAACATGAGACCGTATAATTTTCCCCACATTATATGCAGTGGAGGTGAGCAGGATGCAGACACTGAATGCTGACCGCAGCACCTAATAGTCCAGGCAGGGTTGTATAAAGAGGCCAGGAGCCCTGCCTTGGCCATGTTGAGTCATAGGAGTCACCAAAAAATTGTTGATCAAAAATGTGCTCTAAATGGTACGAGATATGGCCAGATTGAGTTGAAAAGGTATGAGATAGTCTCATATCGGCCAAAGTCCATAGCATAAATAGTTTCTAAATGTGAGGAGTAAATATTTAAAAGCATAGAATTTTAGAATTGGAAGAGACAGATAGCAACCTTCTAGGGCTTAGATCAACATATTCAATTGACTGGTGACGCCATGGAAGAGGTTTTGTACAGTTCAGGTTAGTTCAGTTGAGTGTCTGTTCTATGACAGATGCAATTCTAGAAATTGGGTATATAAAGATGAAACAAGCCCCATCTATGCCCTTGATGTGAGACAGGCACATTAATAGACAAATTAAAAGCAAAATAGAATTGTGATGAAGGTCGGCAAGGCTTGTTACTGGGATCACAGAATAGAAGTTTGGCTCTAGCTTTGGGATGGTAAGAGCTAGTCCTCAAGAAAGACCCCTTAGGACAGCTGGCACCTGAACTGGATCTTGAGGTGTTAACAGAAAGCAAAGAAGTAGAGTAAGGAAGAACAGGTAGGAGTAACAGAATCATACATTTGGGATTCTGTGTAGCTGAAATATAAAATGTAAAGTAGGAAGGGCTTGACTGAGTGCCCAAGTAGTGGAAAGGACTATGGCAGCCTAATCTGACATGCTGATGGGACTGGATGATACACTATGGTGATGGCTTTAATCTTGCAGATTTATGTTTTAAGTAGTAATAAAAACTTACCAGGGCTTGAAGTTTTCCTACGGTCCAGGGAAATGTCCTCTGCCGTAGTTTTCCTTCTCCCTGGGGTGTACTCCATGAAAGGTACCCAGTGTGAAGGGGAGATTAACTGCAGTGTGACAAAGTGAAACTTGCTGTCCATGGAGTTGATCTCTTACTCTTTGGAATCGGGGTAGGGCAGAAGGGCTGTACAGTGGATCCTCTGCTTGGACTGTTACTCTACGGTGGAACCTATTAAAGCAGTTCTTTGGGGAAAGGCAATCCCCAACACCACCCTAAGTCATGGGACCTTGATGATGTAACCCTGAACAGATCTTTGACGATAGGCACCAGTCCTGTCAGTGCCTACACATAGACAGCTGTGTGGGGCTGGCCATCCCCAGAGCGATTGTCTCTCCTTCCCAAATTCCCCCTGGGCCAGAGTAAATATCTTTTAAACCAGAGGTAACCTGGTTCATTCGGCAGCTGGGTTTTCTTTGGCCTGAGTACTGGCGTGTGTGTGTGTGTGTGTGTGTGTGTGTGTGTGTGTGTGTGTTTGTGTGTGTGTGTATGTGTGTTAACTTTGTCATCAACATTTATAAATTGAGAGATTTTATATAATATAAAAACATGAATTTGGGGTTTGCTTGAAAAAAATTGGACTGTCTAGTATCACAGGGATTGAATGTCCCCTCAAGGGCGAAACTGAGCAGCAGCTGCCCCCTTTGCCCAGGGGTTGTGTTTGTCTAGTCACCGTGGCCCCACCCAGACCACTTCACTCACTTTTTATCTATTTACACTATCCATCTCGTCTCTGAAGACATTGGAGGTTGTGCCCCCTTCTTAATTTAAGTCCCAAATAGTCCTGCAAACCTGTTCCCTAAACAATCAGGACTCGGCCTACATTTTTACTCTAAAGAATATTATTCAAATTTTTTTAAAGTTTTCAACTGTTTTAGAAAGAATATTCACAGAGAGAGTCATATAAAAAATGCAAACAATAGTTTTAATATTAGAAATATATATTAATATAATTCACTAAATTGCTAGATGAAAAAGAAAAAATATATGACAATCTCCATATATGTGGAAAAATCTGATGAACTTCATTCATTTTAAATAAAAAGAGCTTCTAATAAAGTAGAAATAAATTAATACTTTATGAAAATGGTAAAATATATCTCAACTCAATAGCTGCCATAAAACATAATGGGAAACTCTAGAAGCATTCTCATTAGCCTGAGGAAGAAGGCATTCATGTTCTTTATGCTAATTGTATTGTATCTATTCATGTCTCCTTTCATTTAGTAATAAATCATAGCTGAGCTAGAGTCTATATTTTCTAGCTGCATTGCCAGGTGTGGCTGTGGCCACGTGACTGAGTTTTTTCAAAGACTTGCAAGTAGAGTCAGGTGTGTGCAATTTCCAGATAAGCTCCTTAAAGATGAAGTCGCTTGCTTTGGGCATCCTTTTCTCTCTCATGCTGTTAGTTGGGAAATGTTCACAAATAGAGGAGCCTCTCTGGAAAGAGAGAAGCCACACATTGAGAATTTCCCAGTCCTAGGTCACTCACTTTTGGACTTCTACATAGTAGAGAATTAAACCTCTATCTTATTTAAACCACTGCATTTTTGCAACTTTCTTTTACAGTCACCTAGCCCACATCTTAACTAATACAACATCTATTATTTAAAATTTTTCTGGAGTTACTGTACAATATAATCAGACAAGAAAAAAAGTTTAACAATTATAAAGAAGGTAAAACTATCTTATTTGCCAATTATGTGACAATATACATAGAAAATCTAAGAAAAATCATTGGATAATTTGTCCAAATAAGACAATTGACTAAAGTGCCTAGGTAAAAGGTAATATATAAAAAATGAATGGCCTTTCTGTTTACAAATATCAACCAGTTGCAAAGTACAGCAAGAGCTTCCATTTATAATAATAAAAAAATATATATCTGGAGCAAACTCAAAAAAAATAAAAACCTATTTGAAGAAACCTTTAAAATTGTCTCAAGGATGTAAGAAATGGAACTGAATAAATAGAAATCATACCCAGTAGTTGGACAGAAAAAACTCAATGTCATATACATGCTACTTCTTTCTAAAAACTTATATATTTAATAAGATTCTCTTTGTCACACTGAAACAGACATTGGTTATTAACCCAACTCCATTTTCAAATGCCTTCTATTTTGATTGTCTACATTGTAGAGGCTGGGAAAACTAAATATCTCTTTTCTACTCTCTCTGGAAGTGACCATGTGACACATTTCCGGTAATGATATTTAAGCAGAAGTTGGATAAGATGCCTATGCTGTCGCATCATGTTATAGGCACGAGGAAAGGACCAGGAGACTTGCAGAGACATTGGCCTAATGTCTTTGAGGCTTTGAACCAATGCCAGCTGTTAACTACTTCCAGACTCAGAGAAAAGCAAGCAACTTGTTATTTAGCACCCCAAATGCTTTTGTTACTTTAAGTCCAAAGTTTTTCTAACTGAATCAAACACCAACAGAATCTTTTCAAACCATGAGGCAAATTATAAAATTAATATATATTAAAAGAATATGTAAAACATTGAAGGAAATTTTGCAAAAGATAAAATACAGTATAAAGCCATATGAATTAACATAGTATATGAGAGAACAGACATATCTTTGAAATAAAATAGAACTCAGTACAAAAAATTAAGAAAAACAATTCGAAATTTAATTTAAAAACTGTCTCTTAAATACATGAAAAGAGATTTCATTTTATAAGTTGAAAAATGAAAATTACACTATGGAATTGCATCTTTCAGCTATCAGTTTATAAAAAGGTATGATGTACACCATGTTCTTGAGGGTGGGGAAAACATTTTTTATATATTTGTTGGATTTTTGTAAAAACATAAAATGGTACAGCATTTATATTTCTAATAATTGATCCTTAATATATACTTTCAAAACATGTGAGATAACACACACACACACACACACACACACACACACACACAGTGTGGTGTGTAACAAATTACCACTGATTGCGTAGTGGCTCAATTACTCTGGGGCAGGTGTGAGGTAGGAGGGCGTTTATTTATTTATTCTAACGCTAATTTCCAACTATGTGAGGTAAAACCTTCTGATTATTCTACGGTTGCCCCCTGAATTATGAGGCTTTCCAATCTGGCTGTTGAAAACAGTAGGGGAAAAATCCATTGTGAAAGAAGGCTCTTTGAGTCTCAGACGGACAGATATGTAAGAAAGAGGAATATAAGAAAGTTGAGGCACCAGAAAGGGACTCCCTTAATATCATCCTTGCAAGAGAATTCCTCAGAATGCCTTCAGATACCACAGGACTACATACATCTCAGTTTGAAGGCTCTTCTTTTTAATCAAATAATAACTATATATAGACCTTTTTGTGCTGATCAGAAGTTAGAAAGTGTACCTTGAACATGTCTGGAAAAGGCTAATTTTACATATTCTTTTCAGGAAAGCTTTAAGTATGAATTTTCATTTTGTATTATGTTTTTGTTATGTGCTTTTACTTTTCTTTTTGCCCATTTGTAATTCCTTCATATAACCAACTTTTATTTCTATTAGAGTTGCCATTACCCTTTCCTCATACATCGGCACACAGAAGGCTGATGGATGAAAGAATAAATACTATTTTCTGATCCACATCTCCTGACAGGAGTGCAGCTATGACATCAGTGCTTGGAAAGAACAGTCCCCTTCATCAGGAAAGCAGCATGACCTTTCCTGTCCTCATGAGGGTAGTGTCCCAGGAGGCATCATGTTACATTTTCAAAATTCTAATTTCTAATTTCTAGTTTCTTAGTTTCAAAATTAAAGTCCTATTGTTTTGTTAGTTTTAAACCCCCCAAAATCATCAGAGCATGCCTAGAATCTCGTGAATGTGTACGGGGATGTGTGTGTGTGTGTGTGTGTGTGTGTGTGTGTGTGTGTGTGTGTGTGAGATGGAGGGATAGGGGACTTCCTTTTAACAAAGACAACATAAAAGCATTGTTACTTGAGCACTGAGTGTTACATATGTTGAAAGAAA
>NW_012147952.1:3659643-3660936 GCF_000956105.1 Propithecus coquereli
GTGATCTTTATTGTACACAATATTCCTTCTAATACCTGTGCTTATATTAAATAAAATATTTATATGTCAATTTATATGGAAGTTTATTTGAACACAAATGAAGACTTACAACAAGCTTATGGTCACTTACCACACTTTTAAAAATCTACAGGAACACAAATGATGGTGTTGAAAAAAGGTTGATGATATAGGGACAAATGCAAATGATGAAGGTGGGGTAAGCCTAACACCCCTAGGAAAAATATCTTAAGTGCCACCCGATGTGCAAGCCTCATAATTACCAGCAGCTAATGTATGAAATCCCCATGGCAATATTAGTGAAACATAGGGATTTATAACTGGTAGACAAAGTAAGGAAGAATTAAATGAAGAAACACTAAGGAAAGATTAGATGGTATGGTGGAATTATGTATGTGGAGGCCACCAATCTCCATCTTCATCACCTTTCTTTTGTCCTTTCAATGTGCCAGAGAAGATCAAAATATGAAGGAATGTTATCTATTTATACAGCTAGTAGGTACGTCTTGCTGAGCTCTCAAAGACATGTTCATCTTTTCTCTTTATAAAATTACCGTGCATCAATGGTAGATTCATTTAGTACATTAAAGCGCTGTCTTCATTTATGCATCAATGACACTATTGATTCATCATCAATAAGGCATAGAGCTTAAGGTGGTTTTTCCCAGTAGTGATGTTGTCACAAGACAGCCACATTCTTTGATTTGGCCATCCTCACAACCAAAGTCATACACTTTAATTGGTAGACAAGAGTTAGGTATATAATTTGTGGCCATGAAGCAGACTGGAACTAAATATGCCACATGTGGTGAGCTTGGATATCAGCCTGGTTGGCTCTATTCTTGCCAGCTGAGCCAGCATAGGAACCACAGTTAAGAATGGCTTAATCACCATTATTAACAACTCTTGTACTTTCCTTTAAAATGTATGCATTCATTGAAGTTCAAATTTTTGTCATTGAGGACTTAACAACGAGTTTGAATTTGGACGTAACATTTTTCTTAAATATCAAGATTCCTCAACAGGTGAAACAAGATCTATTTTATTGATTAAGTTTGCAAATATTCTTTTCCATCTATTATGAAATTTGCTAAAAATTTCACTTTGTTGGGCAGCGTTTATTAATTAAAAAACAGTTACTTCTTAAAATTATAATTTAGTCACACTGTAGGTTGCTTGGTAACCACATTAGTTTTATTCTAGAAACGATATAGAGATACATGTCATCATGTCTCCTCATGTTTATAATTGAATGAGACAGTGCACAATCATGAC
>NW_012147952.1:3660986-3663076 GCF_000956105.1 Propithecus coquereli
TTAAAATTATAATTTAGTCACACTGTAGGTTGCTTGGTAACCACATTAGTTTTATTCTAGAAACGATATAGAGATACATGTCATCATGTCTCCTCATGTTTATAATTGAATGAGACAGTGCACAATCATGACAAGAACTTGGAATTTAGAGTTGGGAGACCAGATTCTTATCCTAATCCTATAATCTAAAGACCCTCATGCTCTGAACATACTATGCTGTGTGCTGCACAAATAAACCATGGCCAGTGTATTATCAATAGAAATAGGGCAGATTGGGTCCCAAGCATCAGTGGCAACAAGGGGTGGGTTGGGTGAGCTTTAGCTCCCTATCACCCCGATAATGTCAATCAGCCCTTCAACCTACTCTTTGATTAGGGTAATGGATTTTCTCCACTGATTTTGTTTAAAGTGTTATACACGTGTGACATCAAAACAAGTCCCCTAGACCCTCTTTCCATTCTGATTGCTCCCCTAAGCTATTTCTACAGAGAAACAGTTCTGATGATGAAAGTGATGACAGTGTTGAGTAGGCAAGGCCAGATTCCAAACCTCAATCAGGGTTTAGCGTTGGGCTTTGGGGAGATCAGCCCATCTCAGGAGAGGATGAGTACACAGTCTTGAAGTAAGAGGATGTGGATCTAGGCCAGGTGGGGGCTCTGAGAATTTAGTCTCAGATAAGGCCTAGAGCCAAAAGACATTTCAAGGAGGCAAGGTGGGTGGGATTTGGTATATGAGACTGTGTGACACAGGGAGAGGAAAACATAAAAGACGATTGAATATTTTCTGATTTATGAAGAGGATCATTTTGTGCAGGAAAAAGATAAATCCAATTGTAGGTATGTTGAGGCCTAAGTGGCCTTATGTTCTCTTAGACAGGATGTTCTTTAGATATCTTCAAACATGGGTTGGAATTCAGGTCAGAGATTACAACTGAAGACAAATATTTAAGTATAGATGAAAGATAACACTGTTTGTCCTACTACCATACATCCAATTCTCTGCTCCTTTGAAAACAACAGAGGTGGCATTTTTGCCACTACTTTTAGTTCAACCCATTGTAGTATTTCAACAATTAACAATGTATCCCATAACGGAGGCCTTCTTCACCTGAACAGGCATATGCCTACAGATGATAAGAGGGGGCGTCTTTCTAACCCTTTCAGAAAGGCTGTGCTGTTCTGCTCTCAGAAGTTCTTGCAAAGCTTTGTGGCAGGTTTATCTTGTACTGGAAATTTGATGGGAATAAAATATGAAAAGAAAACAAACAAAAAAATAAATAAATATTTTTTGTACATCGTATAGGCAAAGCAACCAGTTAAAGGAAAAGATTTTTAAGATTTTTCAACCGCAATTTATTCCACTGTCCCTATGTGATTATATATAATCTCTGAGAGTCTATATTTTGTATATAAATGATATGAATTGTTAATTATTTCCAGCAAATATTTGATATGCACTACTATGTTCTAGGCAGTTTTATAGGGAAATAGTGTTAGAAAAATAGTGGAGAATGAACAGATTAGATCTGAATTTACATTCCAGGGTACTATACAGGTAAAATACATGTGAATAAATAAGTAGAAGGTTATTTTTAGATAGAGTTAAGGCTATGAAGAATGTAAGATGGAGTATTATAATAGAAGGTCTGAAGATGATGAGTTTAATTTGGAAGGGGTAGTCAATAAGGAAGTGAGTTTTGATTTGAGAGCTGAAAGACAAGAATGTATTAGCAATATGAGGACATGGGGTTAGCATTCCAGGGAGCGTGAAGAGAAAGTGTGAAGACTCCAAGGCAGAGACAAAGTTGACTGTTCAAGGAACATAAAGAAGGACAACATGGCTGAAGTGTGATGGGAGGAGGAGAGAGTCAGGAGATGTGGCTGGAGGGGTAGTTGAAGACAGATCAGATAGGGCCTTGTGGGCCATTAAAGATTATATGGATTCACTACCAGTGCAGTGGGAATTTATGCAGAGGAGTAAGATGTGGTAATTCTAATTAATCTCTCTTTTTGTAGTAAGACTGCTGTTTTTCTGCATGCATGCATCTACATTTCCATTTTTAAAAAAAGTTGAACAGCTTCTATATTCTA
>NW_012147952.1:3674486-3677852 GCF_000956105.1 Propithecus coquereli
TTTTTTCAATTTTGCAATTGTCAAAGACATTTTTTAAGAAATAGAAAAAAAATTCTACAATTCATATGGAACCATAAAAGACCACAAATAGCCAAATCAATATTGAGAAAGAAGAACAAAGCTGGAGGCATCATACTTCCTAATTTCAAAATGTGTCACGAAGCTACAGTTATCAAAATAGTATGGTACTGGCATAAAAACAGACACATATTGACCAATAGACCAACAGCCCAGAAATAAAGCCACACATATGTAATCAATTGACCTTCAACAAGGATTCCAACAATGCAAAATGAAGAAAAGATAATCTCTTCAACAAATGGTGCTGGGAAAATTGGATATTCACATGTAAAAGAATAAAATTGGACTCTTATACTAAAAATCCACCTAAAATGAATTAAAGATTTAAATGTAAAACCTAAAACTGTGTGATTCTTGAGCACAGGCAGAACAAATCAAACACATTATAGAATTGTATTCTTATAAGGTAAATGTTTGAATTGCCTATGTAGGAAATTAGGACAGTTTCTTATGCCTACTAAATTTTCTAGTTTTCTTACATTGTGAGCAATGAATTCATTTATCCAAATTACATTAAATGATCATATCTTAAATATAACACTGCATACTTAGCACTACGGGCAAGACCAAAATTAATCAGACATGGATCTTATCTTTAACAGCCTTACAATCTGTAAGGAGAGATAAAACACGTTTTATATTTACATACAAGCACACGTACACACACACACACACACACAAACACAAACAGACACACACCCACACTTATTTCAGGACCTGGCTCGCTGACTTTCTTTTTATCACTACTCCTGTCTTCATTCTTGTGGATGGCTATCTCATTATAATATACTTAATGTCTTGGTTGCTCCACACTTGACTTCCTCTACTCCAGTGATATTTTTTCTCCAATCCCTTCAGTCTTTCACTCCATGATCTTTCATATAACTTGGAATCAGATATCACTATGTAAAAGTCAAAATCTCAATTTTAGGAATTTAAGTCTCTGACCACTGCCTCCTATTCATTTGGCTTACTTATTCTAGTACTCCTATGTCACGATTCTTCAACCCCTTTGGGAATCTCACCCCTTCAGTTCTCTTTTTCAAGACACAGAATTCCCTTTATACTTCAATTTCCTCCTCACATACATTAAAGTCCATGATTCCATGGTCCATCACAATAATCACTTCCTTGAAAAGAATCTTTCTCCTGTTTCACTTTACTGTATCAACTCCCCAAAATCCTAACTCAACTCACTGGAGAAAATAACTCTTCTGAATAGTCTCACATTAAATAATGATCATAAATCCCAGATAGTATCCAAGCACCGGCTAGCAATTCTCTTTCATTTTTCTGCTAAATTTCTTTTCCCACATTCTAAGAAATGTATTCCATACTTTCTCTTCTTCACACCACTCTCAACTGTGATGTATGACATCAGATCATAAATTGCAAACACACTGAGAAGACTTATCTCCTCACCACCAAATCTTTGGACTGACCTTCCTCTATTCCAGGAAGCTTTGCTTCATCTTCTGTTAAAGTAAGAAAAGAATCTGTGATACTACCTGAGGACAAACTCCCTACTTTTGTCTACTTAAAAACTTCACTTACGTAATTACGATTTTTTTCTATCTCTCGATTTCAATTTCTCTTACAATGGATGGTTTCTAATGACATATAAAAATTCCCTAATATCTTGAAGAGAAAACCACACTTATTTTAAATCCTATCATCCCATATCACTACACTTCTTCATAGAAAACCTTCTCAAGAAAATTGCTTACCCTTTTGTTTTCCTTTCTTCTCTCTCTGCTCTTTCTTTATTTTACTCCAGGGATTCTTCACCAAAAAAAAAAAAAAAAAAAAACACCACAAAATTTCCCATTTTCAGGAGACCAGTGGCTTCTATCTATCCCTTCAAGTCCACTAGTCATGCTTTCCTACTTGGTTGTTTAAACAGCAGTTGATGCATTTGAACAACCTCTTCACTTTCACCTTTTACTGCCTGTGCAACCCTGGGCAAATTATTTAACCTTCATGTTTCTCAGTATGTTCATTTGTGAAATAAAGACAATACTAGTCCCTTACTCACATGTTGTGAGAATTAAATGTGATAATCATACTACTGCAATATATTTTAGAAAATTGTTCTTCCTTCTTATACTCTTATCTATATAAAATCCTTTTTTTCTGAAAAACAGCACAAATACACTTTTGAGGGATGTATCACATTGAAATCACATTCCCTTCCCCATTTTGTTATTAATATTTATGTGCATCCAGAATAAAATATCTGTCCCCATTCCAGATTGTAGTCTCCTTTCTTCATCCTGCTCCTACCATACTGGTCTTTTTCTGCTACAGAATGTCCCAGTTACCCTTTGCTGCATAGCAAACTCCTCCAGAGTTTAGTGGCTTAAAACAACAATTTCTCTCAAGTTTGTGAGTCAAGAATTCTAGTACAGCTTGGCTGGGTGACTATCCTGCTGTGCATGGCATATTCAAGCAGCTGCTAAACTGAGGGATCCAAAATGCTTCTCTCACGTATCTGGAGCCCTGAATGGGTTGCCAGGAAGGCTGTGATCAGTGGGGCCTTTCTCTGTTTGCCTCTCCTTTTAGTCTCAGGCCTTCTCCATGTGGTCTCTCCAGGAGAGTTAATGGAGCTTCCACATCCAGTAAGGGCTCTGAGAAACCAGGCAGAAGTTGCCAGTCCTCGGAGAAATTAGCCCAGAAGTGGCACAGCCTCACTTCTGACATAATCTTTTGATCAAAGCAATTGCAAGCCAGCCCAGATTCAAGGGGAGGGAGGACAAATAGACACCACCTCATCATGGGAAAGTGTTCAAGAATTTGCCACCTTCTTCAGGATTATTCCTGTTAAATATTTTACCCACTTGTTCCTGCCTCCAGCAATTCTGCCCTCAAATCTTTCCATGCCAGACTCCTTCAAATCTGAGCTCAGTTATCACCTCTTCATTACAGAAAAACTTTTCTGACTGCCTTATCTAAATGTAATGCCTGCCACCATCACTATGTACTTCATCGCCTGTTCTATTTTCTTCTGAAATTACCGTATTTATGATCTGTGTCCTTCCACTGGAATGTCAACTTCATGAGAGCAGAAACTTTGTCTTTCTTGTCAACTCTATGGTTCCAGACCCCAGAATGGTTCTCAACAAATATAATTTGTTCAATCAATGAATAAATTAGTTATAAATGTATAATTCATTCATACATGTATAAAGAAAAAATTTATAACTACCATAAAACCAGTTTGATAATTACTATCTGTACTTAAATTTTCTGAGTGTAAGGTGTTTATGTATATATAAGACACTGTCT
>NW_012147952.1:3678547-3685259 GCF_000956105.1 Propithecus coquereli
CTTGTGTTGGCCCTTATTCAATATTTACTCCATTGTAAGTACTCATAATGTCCTGCCTTGCAAATGGGACTTTGACTTGCACACAGCTGAGCTCACTACATATTAATTTCATTGAATAATTTAAAAAGTACCGGATATTTCTTGTCCATATTGTTTTCTTCCACAGGTTTATGTTGGGTTATTCAAATGAGATACTGAAGTGGCCTGAACTGAGATCATTGGTACAGTCACATTAGTATATTTGGAGCTTGGATCAAATCCTATTTCTAATTTTGTGAATTTCTTCTGATTCATTTCACTTTTCTCTTAACTTCCTCATTCTACTCTTTTTCCTCCTGTATTTTCCCTTTTCACTTCCCTTATAACTTATCTTTCTTGATCAATTTGTCTTGATGTTTAACTTTAGATTGAATAAATTTTCCTTTTTGGTTAGTTTGTGAAACATATTTGAAACATTACATGAAACATTCCAATAAAGAGATGAGCTCATTAATGTTCATTCAAGAACATGCTAGACATATAATCAGGCAACAGCTTATTTTGGTTTAATGAGAAAAACAATCTGGTGCTTGGTTTTAAGTAAAGTAAAATTTGCAAGATATCATCCCTATAAATGATATACTAGTTGGCTGAGGAAAATACAGCATGTGTTAAAACATTTCTCTTTTTAGATCTTGCTTGACAAAATGTTTTTGCAATTAGAAAAAAAATGGACTATTCTTCCATTATTAATTTGCTTAAACTTTATCTAATTATCAAAACTAAGAGTGGTCACTTTTAGTGAAATCATAAGGTATAAATGAAAAGCATCACTACAATAGTGCAATATTCTTACATTCTGTGAAAGGTAAAAGAAAACTAAGATTTTTGAGCATATACTGTGAGCCATCCCTAAGCTAGTATGGGTATATTAGTATTTCCAATACATCCTTAACATTATTTTTCCCTATATCATTGTAATTAGTAGCCCGTATTTTATGTAAGGAGATGTCAAGTACTTGCCTAAACCCTAGAAGTAACAAATGGCCAAAAAAAGATTCAAGCTTCAGTCTCTCTACTTCCAAAGCTGGAAATTTTTCCATAAAACCAATTACCTCCTATGTATTTTATAAACAACAAACTCTTTTATTATCCTTGTGCATGATTATTTATACAATTACTCATCAGTACAGGTAATGACAAAAATTCAAGCAAGTTCCATTAAAAATGAATGAGATGATGCAGATATGACAATATTCTTGAAAGTTATTTCTGTAATATTCAGAAATTAAGGCAACATTATAATGATATTGAAAAAACTGTAAAAATGATATTAAATTGCAGAGGAAAACATTATCAACTTATATGCAATGCATTTATAAGCAAACTGAAATTTTTTCTTAAACTGAATGAAAAGATTTCTCTTAATGTGGAAAACTAACATATCTCATGCCTAATTAGCATTTGCTAAATCAATAATTTAAGCAAGATGATATAAGCAAAGGGTAGAATTCTGCAGTGGCTACTGATGCTTTCTCATTTACATGAATTTCCTAAAGCCAAAGCTGATTCCTTCTAAGTGATGGTTTAACCAGATCCTGGACAGGCTTTTCTGTCCTTGAGTTAATTGATATGATGTAATTGATTTCTTAGCCAGAAGCCAAGATTATTTCCAAGACAGAACAAAGAATCATGCTCTCTTTCAAACTGGTTTTAAATCAGGGTTATAACCTTCTCAGTGGACTCAGTATTGGGAATGTTGAGTTCCTATGTTAGATTTGTAATTATCTCTGCATATAAATCTAAAATACTCGCATCTTCCTCGTATCTCAGTGTCTTAATCTCTAAAGTGAACATATTTCTCTAAGAAATGTCCTTCTAATCTTTAAACTGCTGAATGTAGAATTGCTCAGGGAGCCATTTGGGATAACAGCTTGGTGATGAAAACTATGGAAGTAGGAGGGAGGAGGGAGAGAAGAGGAGGCGAAGGAGAGGAGAAGAGAGGCAACAGGTGACCATCAAGAGAGATTTGTCTATGGAAACAAGGATTTCTCCATCAAGTCAAGGATTTATACACTTCACTGAAATGTTATCTTTCCATGAAATTAAAACATTTTGCCATTTTTAGCAGTTATCATCAGACTTCAAAATAATAGAATGAGGTGGCTTAAAATTCATGAAAAACATTTAAGGGAGCAGGAGGCAGAAAATAGAGAAGTCGACTTTAGAAATAATATGTCAGGTTATCAATGTTCTATTATCTTTCAACTCAGCTTCACAGACAAGTCCAGGACCACCCTCTTTCTTCTCATTCTTGGTCAGGGTCAGCCTGAACCTTGACCAAGAGGGCTACCTAAATCCAGTTTGAACAAGATGAGTGCCACGTGGGCCTTGAAGGACACTCTGTAAGCACAATGGCATGTAGCGCTTGGAGCATCAGAACCAGAAATTACTTGAATCTAATTTTCAGGTGTAAAAGAGGCCAATGTAACATGAGGATTACAATAAATGGAAAAAGTGAGATGTGCTGCAAAATTTTGGATGGACTTTAAGCATGTGATGGATGAATGGAGAAGGGCAGCCAAGGAGCTGTTAAGTGACGACTGGAGCCAGAGCCACAGCCTTAAAGCCCACAAGCGAAAACATCAGCAGATTTTGAAAAGATTAAACAAACCACAAGAAAAGGATAACTCTGGTGATAAGATTTCACCAATAACTAATGATACACTGAATTACTCAGGTTCTGAATGTCTCAATGAAGAGTAAGAAGGAGAATACAGAATCTCAAAATCTTTTATTATTATTATTTGTTTTGAATGTTGTAATTTTGCAATTAATAGAGACCCTATCTCTATTAATCTGATCTCTGCTAACGATCACTTTTCTTGGCTCTCCTTTTTCTGCTAAGCCAAAATGAACTTCTTAGCATGCAATTATAAGCCCTTCATGATCTGGCTGACTCTGATCTGCTTTCTCAGAGCTCTGCCTAACTACCACCCAATCTGTTCTCCATCTTCTTGCACAACCAACCTAGTCACTTGTCACTGAAAAGTCCTGCCTTTGCCCACCTCTCTGCCCTTCCTTGCTCATAGCATTTGCTCCACTTCCCATATCTTTCTGTTTCTGTCTAAATTCTACTCACCATTTGAGATCTCTTGCATGAACTCTTCTTCAATTCTTTCAAAAGAAATTATATTACCTCTTTTGATGAATTGCAAGAGTTTGGCTTCCGATTATAGCAGCTTAGAAAAGATCCCAGCATGCTTCCTGCTGACAGATTGTGCAGCTGTCAGTTTCTCCAAATTGGCTGCATTTTGCTTAAGATATGAATTGTCTTGTTTATCTCTCCATCCTCAAATGCATAACATGCATGTCTGTCTCAGTTTTACTTCAATTGATGTGGAAGACTTTTGGTTTAGGGGATGACAATTTAAATTGGAAGGACAAGAAGCTATGGTTACTATTATGGCTTTGATTTGTCATGCCGTAATCACAGCATGTGGCAAAATATTAAGCACGCATGGTGATATCCATGTTTCCAAAACTTTGGAAGACAGAATGTGGCACATGTATGTGTGTGTAATTTTAAAAATTTATCTTAACCTTTTTGTTGACATTTTTCTTCAATAAAAATACTTGCTTAAAGCATCAAATGAGCTGAACAGTAAAGATTGACAGAATACTATTTTTGTGCCCATTTCTACCCTATGAATTTGGATAAGCTATTAATCTTTTTGAGATTTGGTTTCCTCAACTATCTAACAAAGGTGTTGCAGCAAAGTTAATTTCCAGGTTATAGCTCAGCTTTATAACTTCATGATTCTGTTATATTCCACACAAATGTAAGTAACAACTTAAAATTTATGTCCTTCTTTTTGGTTTATCCTTCTTTAAAATACACTGTAGACCAAGTTTCAATATTGGTTCCAAAGTTCCACAATGAATTTACTAGTCATTTAAATGCATTGTGCTCTTTTAAAAATATCTAATTTTGAGTTTTCATTTTGAAATGTTAACTTTATAAATAGAGAAAATATTAAACATCCAAATGCAGACATCCAAGGATTCTCATCCATCTCATGTTTTCCATCAACAAGGGATTTTCAGATCAGATGTGCATCCATGTCTAATAGGCATTCCTCTTGAGAGGAGTTCGGTGAGGAAGATTAATGGCCTGGACAGTTGGAGACTAACAACCAGGCTCCACTTCATAGTCATTGGGAAAACAAGAGTCACTCCTTAGCCCTCAAGGCACTGAGTAAAACAGATATTCAGGGTGCTGAAGCACTCCTAGTGAGGGAAAATGCTCTTGGCTGGCATGGAGGAAAACTCAACTTGTTCCATGTCTTAGTCAGCTCAGGCTGCTATAACAAAATATCATAGACTGGGTAGTTTAAACCACAGACATTTTTTTTCTCAGTTCTGGAGGCTAGAAGTCCAAGACAGTAGACTGGTAGATTTGGTTCCTGGTAAGGGCTCTCTTCTTGACTTGGCGGCCTTCTTGCTGTGTTTTTACATGACAGACAGAAGGACAGAGAGAGATAGAAAGAGAGAGAGAGAAAAGAGAGAGACAGAGGAGGGAGAAAAAGGGAGGAGAAAAAGGAAGAAGGAGAGAGAGGGAGAGGGAGGCAGGGAGAGACAGGGTAAGACAGCATTTTGGTCTCTCTCTTCTTATAAGGACATTAATCCAATATGGGGGTCCCATCCTCAAGACCTTACCTAAACCTAATAACCTTTCAAAGTCCCACCTCCAAAGGGTGGGACTCAGGGTTAGGGCTTCAACATATAAGTCTGCAGGTGACAAAAACATTCAGTTCATAACATTCCATAATTACTTTCTTTAGATGAGTGTAATAGTCCCAGGGCCAGTAGGCTATAAATAAGACAAATAAAAGCAAGGCCACTAAAGAAGTTTTCTGGGAAGCCAAGAGGCTGGGGTAGAGGGCTGTGTCTTTCACACAAACTGCAGAAGTGATGGCTGTCACAGGTAGATTCTTTAACAAGGCTAGCCCCCAATAATATTGGGACTGGTTGCTTGAGGACAGTGATCAGTGAATCAATGGGCCAGGTAAGAACACAGAGGCACACTGAAGTCTGAGACTCTGCATTTACCTTCCCTACTCTGAGCCAGAAAGCGACAACAAGAGACAGGTTCAACTCTCCAGGTGTGTGACATTAGTGAGCAAAGCAACAGGAAAATCAAACTTATTTTTGGTCAATTTTTTGATCAACTTGTTTGATTTTCCTCTGGCTCAATTCATCTCTTCTGGTAGCATCTAGAGACAATTCATGATGAAACATTACAGGGATGATTTTAAGGACGCCTCCAGCTCTAGTTTCTTATATTTTTACACATATAATTTAAGGGGAGTATAAAAGGTACAGGTGTGCTTTTGTCAGCATAATAAATTTACTACAGCTGTGAAATTTTGTCTTTACAAGTGGGGCAGGATCATGAGGGAGGTGAGTTAAAGTAAGGCTGTACATAAAAGAGGAACTTCTTATGTACTACATTCTGAGAGCTGAGAGTACTTCACTTTTATATTTAACAAAATACAGTTACATGGAATATGAGTTTTAAGAGATTTTTTTTTAAAAAAATCTCAGATTATGTTCTTGGAACATAAAAGACATCACTTTGAAGGACAAAAGCCTGAATAATATGTTTTGTCTATGGGGTGTATGCTTCTAAAACTTACAAAAATAAACAGACTTCTAAGAGGTTAAAGACTTAAGAAAAACTTACTTTTTCCCATTACAATACAATGCTATTGTATTTTCACTCTTAGTCCCACGTTTGGCTTTATTTGTGATTTACCATTTGTTAAAGACTTTAGATGTTCTGCCTGGACACCCAGAAATTGATTCTGTTTTTCTATAGTCAGCATGTGAAATGTAATTTAAAGCCCACATTTTGCTTTTAGGTATTATCCAGTGGTTTCAGTTCTGCAAAGGTCAAATTTCAACCCAACTCCTTGGACTTCCAGGCCTGGAAACCTAGCAAGCTTTGTTACTGTTTCTTTCTCCTGAAAAAGTTGTCTCTGTAGACAGAGGTTTGGCATCTGTCTACCTCCCTCACGTACAATATATTACTGATGGAACTCCTGGAAACCTGAAAATGCCTTGTTGATGGAAAACATGGGAAACCCGAAAATGCCTTGTTGATGGAAAACATGAGATGGATGAGAATCCTTGGATGTCTGCATTTGGATGTTTAATATTTTCTCTATTTATAAAGTTAAAATTTCAAAATGAAAACTCAAAATCAGATATTTTAAAAAGAACACAATGCATTTAAATGACTAGTAAATTCATTGTGAAACTTTGGAACCAACATTGAAACTTGTTCTACAGTGTATTTTAAAGTACGTTTCTGAATGATAAGATTTTTTTCTGGTCATTCCAAGTCTCTTCTAGATATGATACAGTCCGATATTTTTGCCACATTAGGTCAAAACTCAATTTATTATTGCTGTCTCAACTCTCTAGTGGCAAAATACTATATAGAAAACTCCCAGATGTAGATGTGGTTGAAGATGCACTTCAGTGTGTGATATATCATATTCAGCATATTGTATATGTTATGGTAACAGATTTATCAATTTTTACGTATATCAACTCATTCATGATTTTTATACTACCATTTTCTTCCTCGTATTTTGTATCCACTGTTTCATGAGCTAAGTTTTTTCTTTCTTTTTTTAAAGTTTTCCACTAGTATTGTAGAAGAAAT
>NW_012147952.1:3685663-3742681 GCF_000956105.1 Propithecus coquereli
TTTTTAGCATGAGCGCATAGGTCAAATATTTCTTTAGTCCTTACATAACTGAAAATGCTTCTCCTTTTCGTCATAAATAAAAATAAGATTTCTGGGTAAAAGAAAAAAAATTCTTGGTTCATAAACATTTCTACTCAAAATTCTATAGTCATCAATATATCATTTTCAATTTTTTTGTATGATAAAGGACAGATATGAAGCAGCTTTAGATTTTTAGAAAATAAATATCACTTTTCATTTTTCTGGCCTAGATGCCTATATGTCTTATTTCCCTTAAAATAATAATTTTAAAAATCACTGGATTAAGAATGAGACACAATAGCTTATAAACCCTAACACTATGATAAAAAATCAAATTATTCTCATCCAAGTTTGTGGAATTTTTATACTAAAGAAAATAAAGATGTGAAAATGGAGGAAAATGTATAATTAAGTAGAATGTTGTATAGCCAGATAACCTTTATTATTAGCCTGAAAATGTATTAATTCAGACCAAGAAAAGTGATGCCCGGGGAGAAGAAAGAAGCAAAAATTCTGAATTTTCTTACTTGATTTATTTGTGCAATCTTGAGTGCAACAGCCATTGAATCTTATGTGCTAGGATGTTTGCCAGGTGCTGGGTATGTGTGCTTTTCCTCAGAAAGTTAATGCAGTAGAGGCAGAAACACCCACAACACTATAAACAAGTGTAAAACAATAAAGTTTTATTGGTATGATAATAAAAGCCTATCAAGGATATTGTTAGATTGGAAAAGACTATGGTCAATTCTGAACTAGCAGGTCATACGTCTCAGGGAAGCCAAGAAATGTGTCTGACTTTTATATAATAGTTCCATTCCTTAAAAGGAATGTTGCTCCTAAGACTTAAAAAATGAAAGCAGGAACGTTTGTTTTCTACTGATTTAATTAATGCAATACAGTGGTTCAGGGACTAGATGACACAAGTAGGAAGAATATGTTTTCTTTTTTTTATTGAAAACAAGTTGTACCCAAATTTCAAAAGGCACTGAGGACAGAGGGAGAACTAGTTTTTGCCATATGAAACTATTAATACAAGTAATATAATTTAAAAAGGGTCAATTTTGCAGTAACTTTTTGTTATATTTATTTTTAATTGTAAAATTTTGCCAATTATAAGAAAATATTTATTAGAATTATTGGTGGGAGGAGAAAATGTTTCAGTTAAGTGTGTATTAGTGAAAAAGAGCTCAACTGAATGTGAACTGGATGAGCTCACACCAATCAAAAGTAAGAGTGCAGATTGACACATTCTATCCTCTTAAAAAGCATAGATAAAATTACACAAATTATGGTATAATAATTTAAAATTTGAATTATTCTTTTTGTTTTCAAAATATTATGTCTAATTAACTAGTTCAAAATTAAACCACATGTAAGTATTATCTGTTGCTCCGTTCTCTTTGCTCTAACCCTTCCTAAAACCCAGTGATTTAGTCCTTCAGTATATCACGTCTTCAGTACTGGCTGTGCATTTTCAAGACATAGGAAGCTTTGCAAACATACTGAAGATGGCTTTCCCATCCATTTCCATAAAAAAAAAAAAAAAGATTCAGATCTTCTCTGGGAAATGCCATTGGTTTTTTTTTTTAAAAAAATGAACCTTCCTATGAGTCTGTAAGGTATAGCCTACCGAGAACCATTAACATTTAGGAAGGGATCAAATTCTTCCTGAAAAAGGAAAAAGAATGATTACATGATGTAATTTTATGGTTATTCTTTTTTTGCATCTAGATATTACCACTACTGTTACTACTATCACTACGACCGTATTAGTATATCTTTGATACTTACAGTTAGAGACTCTGAAGGAATAGTAAATTATATGACATTGTTTTCTGTTTGTTTATTTTTACTCAAGGATCCCATGTATTATATTAATGTATTAAGAAAGTATGCATAAAGTGCCATTGAAATGCAGCAGTTAACCCAGGTTCAAGGGGTAGAAGTAAAGGTTGAATGAATGCTACATAAAAAAGAGGGGGCATTTGAGTTGGACTTCGTTGGTACAATTTTCAAAGCAGAAAAAGGAGGAGTTGGGCAGAGGGTGAGGACTAGCACCCCAGATGGAGAAAGCAATACGGGTGTTTTGCCCATTTTACCAATGGGGAAAGTGACGCTTAGACTATTTAGATGGCTTACCAAAGACTGTTATTTGGCGTCAGAGTGAAAACAACAACCCCTCACCCATTTTTTAAAACTTTTTGGTTTAGCCATCTTTTCAATATAATGTGCCACCAAGGGACCGGGAAACTTCCAGGCATCTTGTCAACTTTTCTAGCCTTTTTAAAGATACATTTTTAGGAAATACAGAAAAAATAGATGACATTTTACTGGGATATATTGTCTTGTTAAGATGACCAACTTAAAAAGTTAGTAAATAATCAATACCATTGTTATTTTGAGAAACATAGAAGCCTATGATGGATAATACCTTGCAATTGGGAAGCTGCAGCTTACTGTATGTTGCTTAAAATCATGTTTACTTAGGCAAAACAAGGTGGCCAAATAGAACTCTCCAGCGATTGTCCCTCTGCAGGAACACCAAATTGAATAACTATCCACACAAGAAAGCAGCTTCACAAGAACCAAAATTCAGGAGGGCAATGGCAGTACCAGTTTTTTTCCATCATATCATGGAAAGAGGCACTGCAGAGAGTAGGAAAGACAGTCTTGCATTGCCTATGCTACCCCTCTCCCATGCCCTACCGGCACCTCACCAGCACTGGGTGGAGAGAGAATCTGTGTGGGGAGGGAAAATGAAGTGATTGTGGAACTTTGCATTGAAACTCAGGGCTTCCCTGTCACAGGGGAATACAACGAAAGGGCAGAATTCTACCAGCACTCGTGGAGGGAGCATATAGATCAGCCCTGGCCAGAGAGAAATCCTCCACCCCAGCAGGAGGAAACTGTCTTCCCATTAGCTCCAACACCAGCTGCCTAAAGTGGCCTGAAATCCAGAATAAATTTGAAAGGCAGTCAGGCCACAAGGACCATAGTTCTTGGGCAAGTCCTGACTGCCGCTGCTCTGGGCTTGAACCCAGTGGACTTGGGGTGCACGTGAGCCAGTGGGACAATAACTGCTGTGGCCAAGAAGTGCCTGTGTCACCCCTTCCCCAAGTCTAGACAGCACAGCTTGGGGAGAGACTCTTTCCACTTGGGGAAAGGAAAGGGAAGAGAAGAGAGGACTTTGTCTTGCAACTTGGATACCAGCCCAGCCATAGTAAAATAATGAACCAAGCAGATTCCTGAAGCTCCTGATTCCAGGCCTTAGCTTCTGGATGGTATTTCTAGATCCAACCTGGGCCAGAGGGAACCCATTGCCCTGAGGGAAAGGATCCAGTCCTGGTAGGATTCAACATCTAGTGACTAAAGAGCCCTTGGGCCTTGAGAAAATATCTTCAGTAGTCAGGCACTTGTCACCATGGGCCTTGGGTGAGACTGTGCTGGCTTCAGTTGTGACCTGTGACTGTGTTGGCTTCAGGTGCAGTCCCAACTGTGGTAGCTATGGCAGAATGCTCATGTCATCACCCCTCAACTCCAAGCAGCCTAGCACAGAGAGTGAACTCTTTCCCTTTGAGGAAAAGTGAGGGAAGAGAATAAGAGACTTTGACTGGCAATCCAGGGAATTTTCCTCTATCATACCCAAGTGCATCAAGGCAGCACCACCAGGATTCTTCAAGAGTCACAGTGTTACTGGGCTGGGACAGCCTCTAGTCCTGATATGGAAACAGTGACCGACTATTTAGATCACAATACTCAATTCCTTTGAATACATGGAAAGTCTTCTCAAGAAGGATAGGTACAAACAAATCCAGGCTGTAAAGATAAAGGAGATCCAGTATGTCTGGAAGCGGACTTCTCAGTGGAAACTGTGTAGGCCAGGAGAGAGTGGCATGACATATTTAAAGTGCTGAAGGAAAAAAAAAACTTTAATCCTAGAATATTATATCCTACAAAAATATCCTTCAAACATGAGGAGAAATAAAGGCTAGACAAACAAATGCTAAGGGATTTCATCAACACCAGACCTGTTCTACAAGAAGTGCTAAAGGGAGTTCTTCAAACTGAAAGAAAAGGATGTTAAGGAGCAACATGAAATCATCTGAAGGTAAAAAGCTCACTGATAACGGTAAGTACACAAACAAACAGAGAATACTCTATAACCGTATTTGTGGTATGTAAATCATTCATATATTGAGTAGGAAAACTAAAAGACAAACCTATAAAAATAATATATATAGCTACAAATATTTTTAAGAGATAGACAGTATGCAAAGATATAAAATAGAAACAACAAAAAGGAAAAAATGTAGTAGTGGTGGGAGAATGGAGTTAAAAGAGTAATGGTTTTTTAGGTTTCTTTTTGCTTGATTGTTAATCAGGGTTAAGTTATCATCAGATTAAAATACTTGCTTATAAGATATTTTTTGCAAGCCTTATGGTAAACTCAAAGCAAAAAAACCTCCAACAGATACACAAAAAATAAAAATCAAGAAATTAAAACAGACTATGAGAGAAAATGACTTTTACACAAAGAAAGACAGGAAGGAGAGAAGAGAGGATGACAAAATGAACAGAAATTAAATAACAACATGGCAGTAGTAAGTCCTTACCTATCAATAATAACCTTGAATACACATGGACTAAACTCTCCAACAAAAGATGTATTTACTATTGGTTGGTAAACTCACAACTAATGGACGCAGTGAGCGTTGTGGGGCGGGGGGGAAGGGCATGCCTCAAATCATGGTTTGGATGTGACATAGTCGTAACATGTAACCAAAATGTTTGTACCCCCATAATAACTTGAAAAAAAAAGATGTATTTAAAAAAACAAGACCCAATTATATGCTGCCTAAAATAAACTCTTCTCCTATTAATATAAAGACATACATAGACTAAAAATAAAGGGATGGAAAAAGATATAACATGCAAATAGGAATGTGCAGGAGTTATATACTTATAAATACTTATATCAGATAAAATAGATTTTAAGACAAAAACTGTAGAAAGAGACAAAGAAGGTCATTATATAATGACCTTCAAGTGTCAACTCAGCAAGAGGATATAATGATTCTAAATACTTATGCACCCCAAAACTAGAGTGCCCAGATACATAAAGCAAATATTATTAGAGCTAAAGAGAGAGATAGTCCCCAGTATCACATTAGCTAGAAATCTTAACATCCCACTTTTAGCTTTGGACAGATCATCCAGACAGAAAATCAGCAAAGAAACACCAGACTTAATCTTCACTATAGACCAAATGGATCTAATATATATTTACAGAACATTTCATTCAGCAGCAACAAAGTATCACATTCTTCTCAGCACAAAGATCATATGTTAGGCCACAAAACACATCTTAAAGAATTCAAAAATCAAAATCCTATCAAGTATTTTCTCTGACCACAATGGAAGAAAACTAGAAATCAATAATGAAAGGAACTTTGGAAGCTATACAAACACATGGAAATTTGACAACATACTTGTGAATGAATAGTGGGTCATTGTGAGTTTTGTTTTACTTCTGAAATAATAGCAACTTTGCTTTTTTACTCTTTTCAGTTTGAATGATCCCCTGGTGTGTGTCTCACACTATTTTTCCCCTTCACTGGGCTGTATTGAAGTCACTTTCTTTTTTTTCTTCTTCTTCTTCTTTCCCCCCAGGTTTATTGAGGTATAATTCACCAATAAAATTTATATGTATTTAAGGTATACAACTTGATGTTTTGATATACGTAAACATTATAAAATAATCACAACAATCAAGCTAATTAACATATCAATCACCTCACAATTACCATTTTTCTTTTCCTTTCTTTTAATTTTTCTCTTTCTATAATTTTTCTGTGGTGAGTGAGAACACTTAAGATCTACTGCCTTAGCAAATCTCAAGTATACAATACAGTATTGTTAACTATAGTCACAGTGTTGTACATTAGATCTCCAGATCTTATTCATTCCACACAGCTGAATCTATGTACCCTTTGACTGACATCTCCCCATTTTCCCTTCCCCTGGGCCCTGGCAACCAACATTCTACTCTCTGCTTCTATGAATTTGATTATTTTAGATTCCACATGTAAGTGAGATCATATAGTACACATATTTGTTGTTCTAAGTCTGGTTTATTTCACTTAGCATAATGTCCACCAAGTTCATCCATATTGATAAAATGGCAGGATTTCCTTCTTAATTAAGGCTAAATAATATGATACACATTCTCCCTAGAAAAATAAGCAAGCAGGGATGATATTCATGGAGAAGATGGGAGGTGACATGAAAGACTGAATTGACCAACTGCTATTTTTCCTAGAACTGACCCCAGATATAGATAAAAATTCAGAGTTTTCATCAAAGTAGTATTTTAAATTTTGATGGTGAAGCTTTATGCAAAATCAAATCAGTTATGTTGATTCCCATTTTATACATATTAATATTAGTACATTTCTGGTTTTCTATACTCCATTCATGACCTATTAAGGGCATTTAGAACACATCTTGGATTTTACTTATGGATTATATCATTGTACAATGACACAAATTCTTTAGTCTAATACTTAAATGCCAGATCAGGCAATTTGATAATGGAATCTTTGGCTGATATAAGAAATTGCTTAGTTTTATATAACTTACTTTTATTTTCCATTGCAATGTAACTTAATAAAACAAAAAGGATGATGTATTTAATCCTTGGGCAAAACTCATTGTTCATTATGCAGGTATGCATTTTTTTGAATCTTATTTTGATTCTCAGTCATTAAAGATGTAAAAGATTTAAAATTTTAAAACACTTGTTTCATTATTTCTCTGGCCATATATCATTTACTCCTATGTCATAATTTAAAAATGAACAGCTATATGTTTTCAATAATAATCACCATTTAGAAAGAATTGCTTGTTCTTATGCAAGTCACGCACCATAGGTTTTTATATTCTGCGAAACCATCAGCTGTAAGATGTACCAATGAAATAAAAATAAATTCAGTATGCCAAACATTGTAAAGGCAAGTCCCAATATCAGATATGCCAAAGTATGAAAAATGTGCATTTTTAAAATGTGGGAAATATGATACGTTTCTGTTTGAAGGCTTTTAACAACTGAGTTGTATTGAGTAGGCAAAACCTTTGGGAGACTGATTTTAATTTTTAGGTACGTTGAGTCTGCAACCACCAAATATCTTTAAACTTAGCTAGATAAACCAAACTATCACTTTTACTTTTCTAACAAAAGAAACTTTTTATGTAAATGCCAAGTTAACACTGTAGAAAATGTTTCGGTTGCTAATCAAAAAATATTTCCGTAAGAGTTTAAAACCAAGGAACTCCAAGCCAAGTTGGGTGCTCTGATGAGCCCCGCATTTCCTCCCCGTTGTGAGGTGACTATTAGACTTGAGTTAGTGCAGTTGTTTCAGCTTCTAAGTCTAGTAATGCAAGTCACTGACATAAAAATGCCTCAAGATTTTTACTAATTCTGAAAATCCTGAATGTGTGTTTAAAAGTGTCCTCCATTTCTATCTCAGTCTACCAAGTGAGAAACATGAAAATGTTTTTCACAATCCTTTTAAAACCCTCTTTCCTTCTTGGTAAACAATACACATAAAATGTGATGCTCAACCTTTTGCCTCCCAGCTCCAAAGATTTGGTATACACACTCTGAGGGAAGAACATCTTTACTTGACAAGGGTTTCTTTTAGCTTTAATCTTCACATTTTATAATAAATATTATATTACTCTGCATATTATATTACCCTGAATAGTACCTCAGAATCAAAGTTTTGTGAAGGTACAGGCTCTGTGTTAACAACTGTCTTGCCAATGGCTAATGCTGTTCTGACAACTAGTAGGTGCTAAGTAAATATTTATTGAATGAATGAATTAAAAATAACCAGTTCTCTTTTATGATGACTCACACACGTTAATATTTTGAATGTAAGCATAAAAGGAATGTTAGAGAGAGCAGAAATGAGTACAAATGGGTCAGTAATTTACAACTTACAAATCTCAGTCTTCCCAGTGACTCATTTGGTGACATTATGACACCACTCTTGCTATATTTTTCCTCTTTTCATATTTCAAATGCTGATGTTGTTTAGTATTTGATAGCACTTTATGTTTTCCACATGCTTTGTAAATATTTTCTACTCACCTCCTCCCATTGGACTTTGTATAATAAATAAAGCAATCTCATCTCATCTGCAAGGATAGTGTCCTGCTTGTTGATGGTCCTTATACCTGACTCCAGGAAGAAGGTAAATTAGAATGGGTCTTCTACAGGTTCCCCTCTCTCTAAACCAGATACAAAGTGATTCCACAGGGTGAATTAGGCACAAATTCATTTTTCTCTAAAAGGATAACAATGCACAAGTTTTTTTTTTTTTTTGAGACGGAGTCTCACTCTGTTGCCCTGGCTAGAGTGAGTGCTGTGGCGTTAGCCTAGCTCACAGCAACCTCAAACTCCTGGGCTCAAGCAATCCTCCTGCCTCAGCCTCCCGAGTAGCTAGGACCACAGGCATGCGCCACCATGCCCGGCTAATTTTTCTATATATTTTTAGTTGTCCAGATAATTTCTTTCTATTGTTTTTAGTAGAGACGGGATCTCGCTCTTGCTCAGGCTGGTCTCGAACTCCTGAGCTCAAACAATCCACCTGTCTCGGCCTCCCAGAGTGCTAGGATTACAGGCGTGAGCCACCGCGACCAGCCAATGCACAAATTTTAACAGTGCTTCTAAGTGGGAAACATAGTATGGCAAAGGGGTACAGTCTCCTTCTTCTCCAGGCAGGGTTTTGATGCTGAGGGTTAATAAAAAGAGGCCTGAGTCACTTCACATCCCTGCAAATCTACAGGAATATGGGTCCTTTCCTTCTGGTCATGGGAAAATCCGTTCTTCTGTCAACATCTACTGCTCTCCAGACACTATGCTAAGTAGAAGAATTAGCCACAGCCCCTTCCTCTAAGGTACTCTATAGAAGTTTCTATACAACCATAACATACAGTGGGAAGTGATAGCACAGAATAGGTAGAAACATACTATGGGAGTTCCTAGAAGGAAGAAAGGACTTTCAGTTGGGTGATTATGGAGGTTGGTGTCATGGTGCTGGATTCCAATTACGGGAAAGATGAAGACATGCAAATATGAAGAGGAAGAGAATTCCAAGCTGATGATATAGCATGAGCAAAAGTATCAAATCCTCGGCCAGGTGTGGTGGCTCACGCCTGTAATCCTAGCACTCTGGGAGGCCAAGGTGGGAGGATCACTTGAGCTTAGGAGTTCAAAACCAGCCTGAGGAAGAGCAAGACCATGTGTCTACTAAAAATAGAAAAATTAGCCAGGCATGGTGGCACATGCCTGTAGTCCCAGCTACTCGGGAGGCTGAGGCAGGAGGATCGCTTGAGACCAGGAGTTTGAGGTTTCTGTGAGCTAGGCTGGCGTCATGGCATTCTAGCCTGGGCAACAGAGTGAGACTCTGTCTCAAAGCAACAACAACAAAAGTATTAAGTCCTCCATTTTGTTGGAGTTTATTAATTAATAAAGTCTAAAACTTCCAAATGTCAATTACAGGTTCTTTTGATTGAATGAAGTACTGCTTATTGAATTATTGTCTCAATTTCAAATCCACCTATACTCTGCTTTCTAATGCTGGAGCTGGCTCCCTGTGAAGCTCTTCCAGAAGTGGATGTGAAATGGAAAATCCAAGCTGGAGAGGGAGGAAAGGACTTTCTCCTCCCTATTTGCTTTCTGGCTACTTGCCATTCCTGTGAGCAACATCCCAGTATTGTGTTGTCCCTCTGCACGTGGCAGTTCCTTCTGATGCAATAGCACAATCCTGTTTGCAGTTTGTTCAACACCTGCAGAGTAGGACCTATTATTCCCCCTTAGAGACGTCAGCTAGCCAATGTTTAATCCTCAGCGTTCTGAGTCACATGGGGCTCTCCTCTGAGCTGAAACAATCTACATCAGCAGGGCAGATCTCCCCTTTCACTCCAGCTCTCAGGTCCTGGCGCTGCTCCTCCAACCTCTTCCCTTTATTCCTCCACCCTCCATGGATGGGTACTACCTACTTGCTAGAGTTAACTGCCTCTGTGCATGGTCTTTTAGTGTTCTTCTTTTCTTTTATCCTCTCTGTTACCTAGTTAACAACTTTTTATAATACTAAGTTAACAAATCTTTACTTAAATTCTCTCTGTTCAATAATTGACATGATTTCCATCTTCTGACTATATCCTGACTGATACAATGAATGAATTATATAAAAACTGCAATATTGGTGGACAATTTCTATATCACAAAATGCTATTGAAATTATCATCACTAGGGAATTCTTATTTCTATATTTCTAAAAAAATTAAAAACCTATATCAGGGATATGAAAACACAAGTTCTTGTGATGGTTCACTACTTATAAAAATGCATATAGTAGGTATGATTTTTTTTCTGTATCACTCTTCTGCAGTTGAAAAGTTACTAGTTTTCCAGAGAAAAATATTACATATGAGCACAATATGCTCTAGATTAATCACTGTAAAGTGTTTTTAAAATGTCCATATGTGCTTCCTTTACCCTCTTCCAATTTTACCACCATATGTGTTGTGTAAAGTGCTACTTGAACCTTGGTGTCTGTGTGTGTACAGTCAGTTGTCAACAGCGCAAAGGGAGGAGAGCAGTGAATCACCCCTACTTCATGGTCTCCAGTCCCATCAACTGCTTTGTAGGGTGGTGAGCAGATCTACCCATAGAGACTGCCCGGCAGAGAAACTGCACATTTGCTTTGGAGTGAGCTTCCTCTGGGTCAAAGATACAGAATATATCTCCCAAATATACACATGTATTCTCAATTATTAATACACATTTTAGTATTTATGTGTATCAAGAATAATAAATTAAATAACATCTATAAGTATTTTTTAAAACATAAACTGAGGATACACTACTTGATTATTACATTTAAGATTCTAGAGCCCAGATTGTGAAAAACTAGTAAACAGATCTCATTAAAAATTTTATTTTATCCAGTATTTTGTTGTACTATATTACATGTAATCTTGGCTTTGGAAGAAAATACTTACCAAATCATACTTATCTTGCTTTGGAAACTGAATAATTGAGACTATGTTCATTTTTTGCAGGTGGCTAAGTGATTATTTCTGTTTTATTAGGGAAATTTTGAGTAAACTTGAAATTGTTAACTGAGTTCCATGAAAACATTCAAACCACATGATTGTGAAAGAATGAGTGTTACTTGCTCACAAATAAGTCTGAGTATAAGTTTGTAATATACTCAAAAGTCTATAATGCCAGTTCAGTAATTAGCTGCTCTCTGACACTTCTTAAGAAAGAATAATCAAAGTCAAAATCTCATTGCCATCTGCATTAGGTTTTCTAGTGCAGCTGTACAAATTACCATAAACTTAGTGGCTGAAAACAACGTGAATTTGTTATCTTATGGTTCTGTAAGTCAGAGGTATGACATGGGCTAACGTCTAGGTATTAGCAGGACTGTGTTCCTTTCTGCAGGCTCCATTCCTAACCTGTTCCAGCTTCTAGAGGCTACCCTCATTCCTTGGCTCATGGGCCTATTCCTCTATTTTCAAACACAGCAGCTTTGCATCTCCCTGACCCTTCTTGTGTTGTCACATCACTTACTCATTATAGCTAGAAATGGTTGTCTAATTTTAAAGACTTGTGTGATTGGGGCAACTGGATAATCCTGAATAATCTCCCCATTGCAACATCATTAACTTTAATCATATCTGCAAAGTCCATTTTGCCATGTATGATAACATATTCATTTCTGGGGATTAGGGCATGGATATCTTTGGAGGTCACTACTCTGTCTACCATACCACCAGATTGATTTTTGGACTTAGCTCGTATGTGGACATCTCATTTCAAAAAAAACAGTTGGCACCTGCCCAAATGCAGAGGACCATTTCCTGTACAACCTCTTTTTAAGAGCTGATAGAGAAGGATAAGTATGGAGACAGGAAAATGGTTCAGATTCACCTGAAAGACGTTTTCAAACTACAGAATATTGTTTCCAATAAAATCAAGGATTTCTTTTCTCCAGTTCTCCCACAGAATATGACTTTCATGAACCTCTATTACTACAGGCATTTTGTTATAATCATCTGTTTGGGGGATAGCAAAAAAGGGTGAGAACCGTTGTTTGACTTCTTGTGTACTAATAACCCAGGCTTAGTTTAGACAGAATAAAAGAAATCTGAACTCAGCTAAGAACTTGTTTGCTATGTTTCAATCTTTCAAAATGATATAAGTAAATATTTCCAAACCTTGAAAGTCTTATGACTATTTACTAATGTGTTCTTTATTTTGTTTAGTCTCCTTAGACAAGCCAAAAGCACTGGCATTTGTATTGCTAAAAGCTCTTTCTAAACGTTTATCAAATTACTTTTAATTGTTTCTCTGAACCAGAGCTGGGAAACTCAGGTTATTTATAGATAATTGGGCTCATTAAATAATGGGAAAATTTTCTGAATATGCCCTGTAATTAAACATGATAGGAATTACAGAAGCACTTGGATTAGACAACTCATTGGCTGAGAGGTAAAGCTGAGGGGAAAACTGGTTTTACATTTAAAACTATTAACAATATATCTTATTAAACAAACTTCTTTTATAAATCTAAAAAAGTTTATGTCTTCTAATAAATTTGTGCTTCTAATAAAAGCTCCCCATGTCTTTAAATAAAAACTTCTAATTTTGAGATAAGTTAAACCAGATGATATCAGGGAGAAAAATATTTTCAGAAAAAGTTCCTTTTACAGAGTTTCAGAGAAAAAAGAGGCCATTTTGACACAAGTAGAAAGTATTTCAACAATTACTAAATAAGCACACAGCTCTGAAATTCTATTTATCTTTTAACTGAGATTTATTGGGATAACATTTCTTGGTCAACACTATCTATAAAGGAATACATTTTTCAATGGTGATGCCTTGTGTCATGAAGCTGTAGGGAGCCTCCAGTATATGTTTGAAGAATTAATTAATGAATGTATAATATCCATTTCATCTGAGGCAATAATTAACGTCCAGAAATCTTATTTTCTCAATGGCATCTCTCCTAATATAACTTATCTTTGCCACTTGTGAAATTATTTATACTGTTTATAAATTATTCCATTTTAAAATAAATTTGATATTCTTAATTATTTGCCACAATTTAAAAGATTTCTCATAGAAGTAATTATTTCAAATAAAAAACACTAAAGACACCTTGCATTCAGAATCAGAAATACTTTAGAATATTGACTTACTCATGATCAATTCAAATTATATTTTAGTGGTGAATATTTTCAAGAGATTTTTCTAGAAATAATAACAAAGACATGGTTAGTTATATTCCAGAGAATTATCTAATATTTTAAAAAATACAATTAATCCTGTTATTATTTGCCATAGTTTGTTAAAATCCAATGAACATATTAATTACTGATGATATTAGTCTATGCTGTATGATTTTCTTCTGTTGTTGGTAAATAAGAATCCAAGGACAAGACATTGTGTTACTTTTGGGAGTTATATAATACAGAAAATATAAGTAAAATAATTATTCTCTTAGAGATTTTCCTTGAGATGTTTTATTAAAGAAAACTAATACACATCATAAACTATGATTTCTGACATTTTAAAGTTAACACAAGACATGGAAGATTCTGGACATGGTAATAACTGCTGAGCTTTTTAAAACTTAACGTTTTAGACAAACTAGAACCAAAAAAAATATTCCTGTCATTTGTGGTAGAATTTTTACCTGGCACCACCATCTGTTGATAGAACCACTATAAACAAAGATGATTGTCTGGATACAAAAAATAAGAGCCATGATTTGGTTAGAAAGACAGCACAGTCACTCATGGAAAGCTTGTCATCCCTGAGGAGAAATGTTTATTCCCCAAAATAAGCAAATTGGAGCAAAAGAATAAAGACATGCTTTTAGAAAAATGCAAGTAACCTGGTAGTAAAAAGGATAAAGCCTTATTAAGTACAAGAAAGGACTGAAGATTGAGGTGTTAATCTAAAACATTAACTAGTGTTGAGTGGACAGAAGTGTACCTTGGGAAAAAGTTGACTACCACTTACTTATATGTTTACTCTGTGGACAGTGTTTTAAGTTCTATGATCTAGATCCTATCATTATACCCACTTTACAGGGAAGAACGGAAGTAAAAACAGGGTAAATACCTTGTTCGGAGTTCCATAGCTAATAAATAGTAGAGCTGAAAGTTGAATACATGCAGACCGATTCCGGAATCCAGGTGCTTAAACACTGTGAGCTACTGAGGTTCAAAAGGAATTGAAGAAATATTAAGGTCCACAGATAGTGTGCCATCTCAATAATATTTGGCATGCTAAATTATTTATACTTGAGATATTTCACATTTACTGGTCAAGCCAGGCCCCATATGAATTCCTTTAGTGAACAGGACCACTGATGCTATAAAATTAATACTAGTTACCATTATCATAAAGAAAACCTTAGAATTTTAAATTGAAAATTTTTGGTCTCCACGTCTGCAAATAAAAAAAAAAAAAAGACTCAAGTAAATTCCAATCATACATCTCATCCAGAAGGACTGGCAAGCTTGAGCAACCAAAATTAGAGTCCACACGGAATTCATAAGTTTGGCATTTTGAAGAAAATGCAAACTTTCTACTGTTTTGTCCTACTCCTTTTGGCAAAATGCAATTTCCATTCTTTAAAGTAATTATCTCTGTCAACATTGCTTGCAAAAGGCATGTAGAAATTAATAGAAATGACACACAAACAACATTGCTCACATAACTGAAGTGACTGTGGTATCACAGTAGGTGACTATTAAGTATATCTTTTAAAAAGTTAGGCGATCTTCAAAGCAGCCATATTTTTCAATATTTTTTCCTTCATGTGTTTAAATTTAAATCTCATTTCACAAAAATCTCTGAAGCAAATATTAACTGAAGTAGAAGTAGTTTATTAAAGGAAATCTAGTACCATCAAATTTTGTATATACTCTTTATATGCACTATGAATATAATGAAGAAAAATTACTTTGAAAAGTAAATTTATGAGTCTGCTGTGTACAGAGTTATTTTATAATATTTTTATTCTTGTAAAATATACATAACATAAAGTTTTTCATTTTAACTCCTTGAAAGTATATAATTCAGTGGCATTAAATACATTTACAATGCCTTATAACTATCACCACTATCTATTCCTAGGACTTTTCCATCATCCCTACTAAAACCTCCATAACCATTAAACAATAACTCCTTTCCCCACTCTCCAGGCCCTGAAACTTTTATTCTACTTTATGTTTCCATGAATTTCTTATTCTGGGTTCCTCATTTAAGCAGAATAATATAATATCTGTCCTGTGTTTGGCTTATTTCACTAGGCAAAATGTTTTCAAGGTCCATCCATATTATAGCATACATCAATATTTCATTTCCTTTTATGGTGGAATACTATTCCATTGTATGTATATACCATATTTTGCTTGTCTATTAATCTGTTGATGAACACTTGAGTTTTTCCTACCTTTTGGTTATGGTGAATAATGTTGATAAAAACTGGTGTACAAAACATCTAAGTCCTTATTTTCATTTCTTTTGGCTATATACCTAGGAGTAGAATTGCTGGATCATATGGTAACCTTATGTTTAATTTTTTGAGAAACTGCCATACTATTTTCCATAGCAGCCGCACCATTTTACCTTCTCATCAGCAATACCTAAAGATTCCAATTTCTCCATACCCTCACCAAACACTTGTTATTTTCCTTTTTAAAGAAAATTTATAGTCATTCTAGTGGGTGTGAAGTGAAATCTCATTGTGGTTTTCAATTTCATTTCCCTAGTTACTGAGGATATTGGCATCTTTTTATGTGCTTATTGACCATTGTGTATCTTCTTTGGAGAACTACCTATTCGAGTTGGCTGCCCATTTTTGAACTGGGTTGTTTGGGTTTTTGTTGTTGAGTTCTAGGAGTTCTACATATGTACTGAACTTTAATCCCTCATTAGATATATATTTTTTTCCTTTCTTAACAGTATCTTTTGATGCACAGAATTCTTAATTTTGATGGTCCAATTTATCTACTTTTTTATTTTATCATCTTTGCTTTTATTATTATAAACATGAGGTTGTTGCAAAATACAATGTCATAAAGTTTTTCTGCAATGTTTTCTTTCTGAGAATTTTATAGTGTTTAGCTCTTATGTTTAAGTCTTTATTTTGAGTTAATTTTTGCATATGGTATAAGGTGCTGTTCCAATTTCATTCTTTTGCATGTGGATATCTAGTTTCTCCTACACTATTTGTTGAAAAGACTGTCCTTTCCCCATTGAATTAGCTTGGCACATTTGTTCAAAATCAGTTGGCCATATATATGAGAGTTTATTTCCGGGCTCTTTATTCTATTCCGTTAGTCTATATCAGAGGCGAGGAACCTTCTTATGCTGGAAGGCTACATTAATTCAGCTGTACTCAAATAAGTCTGCATTCAAGAAACTTCAATCAGATGTCCTAAAAAATATACATTATTTTGTAAAAATCTAACTACTGTGTACTTAATAATTTCAAAAGATGAAAACTATTTGTTAATTTTAAGGTTAACTAACCTTTTAGTGACTTTGTTGTATCTGCTTTTTGTTGGAAAGCATTTGAATATTTGATTGCAGCACGGAGGTCCACAGTTTCAGTTGATCCTCTAGATGAGTATCAGTCATTGGTGACCTTAAGGGCATCTTGATTTGGGTTAGGTAGAATGTAGATTCACAGAAACAAGTGATTGAAAAGCAAGAAAGGATTTTTCAGGCATGTTGCAGAAGGCATGGGTATTATACTACATTTTTCCATATTTCAAATGGATCTTTCTTAGCATCAAACAATGACTTTAAAATGTCATCTACTGTTTGCTCAATCAATTCATCTGTAGTTCTTTAGGTGCCTTGGTGATATCAGCTAGGTGAGGCTGAAATGCTAATTTGAGTGTGATGTCATGATTCTCAAAATCAGTGAACTTTCATTGTATTCTCCAATTAATAGGTCTGTAACAGCTGCATATTCCTCAAATGATTCACATATTTCATCCTGCTTATCAATGACCTTTGCTAACTGAGGAAAATGTTTATCTGAAATTTCCTTTTGAAGAAGTGTTTTGAAAAAAGATAGCTTTTTTCAAAATGCTCGGATTTATTTTTGGCACATTATCATATATAGACTTAGCTTTACTTTGCAGAGAAATATTAAAGTCATTTTGATTTGGCATGATATCACACAGAAATACTGCATTCTTATAGAAATCTTCTTTCAATGATTCAAATTACTGATCTGTTCTTCATAAAATTTAACTCTCTGTTCTTGCAGTGGTAAAATTTTGGCTAACACCTGTCCCTGAGATAGCCAATGCACTTTAAAATGATATGGCAAATCCACACTGAATACCTGATCATTCAACTGTAGCATGTTAAGAAACTGAGGATGCCCTGTTTCATTTGCATACAATTAACAATACTTATAACTTGTTGCAAAGTCTCACTTGAAAAATAGCTTTTGCACAGAGATTTTGCTGATGCAAGATACAATGAAAAGAAATGAGACTATCCTAGCACTCTGGGAGTCCAAGGCAAGAGGATTGCTTGAGTTCAGGGGTTTGGGACCAGCCTGAGCAAGAGCGAGACTCCATCTCTACAAAAAATAAGCCAGACATTGTGACGCGCACCTGTAGTCTCTACTGATGAGAAGGTAAAATGGTGCGGCTGCTATGGAAAATAGTATGGCAGTTCCTCAAAAAATTAAACATAAGGTTACCATATGATCCAGCAATTCTACTCCTAGGTATATAGCCAAAGGAAATGAAAATAAGGACTTAGATGTTTTGTACACCAGTGTTTATCAACATTATTCACCATAACCAAAAGGTAGGAAAAACTCAAGTGTTCATCAATAGATTAATAGACAAGCAAAATATGGTATATACATACAATGGTATATACACACAATATACTCAGAAAGCTGAGCCAGGAGGATCGCTTGAGCCCCAGAGTTCCAGGTTGTAGTGGGCTGCGATGAGGCCACTGCACTCTAGCCCCAACAATAGAAAAAGACCCTGTCTCAAAACAAAACAAAACAAAAACAAACAAACAACCCCCCCCCAAAAAAAACCTTAAGTACAATAGCTAGGTCTTACAGTATGTATATGTCTAGCTTTATAAGAAACTGCTGAACTGTTTTCCAGAGTGGCTGTATAATTTTTCATTTACACTAACATGCAGGAAATATCCTGTTGCTCTTCACCAGCACTTGATAAATAGTTAGTATTTTTATTTTAGCTACTCTAGTTGGAGTGCATTGGTATCTCATAATGGTTTTAATGTGCAGTTCTCTAACGGCTAATGATGTTGAACATCTTTTCATATGCTTGTTTGTCATTGGTCTAACCTCTTTGATAGAGATGTTCTATTTGTTATGAATCTTCCTGGTGTTCAACATACATCTTGTATCTGTATGTCTGGATTTCTGGTGAAACCAGGGAAGTTTTCCTCAATAATTTCCTCATATAGGTTTTCCATGCTTTTAGCTCTTTCTTCTTCTCCCTCAGGGATACGCATGATTCGAATGTCAGTTCACTTCGCATAGTCCCATATCTCTCTCAGTGATTGCTCAGACATTTTTATTCTCTTCTCTGCCTCTTTGAATGACTGGGTCATCTTGAGAGTCTTGTCTTCAAGCTCTGAGTTCTTTCTTCTCTTGGCTTAGCCTGTTAAGGCTTTCTGATGTGTTTTGAAATTCCCTAAATGACTCTTATTTCTTTACTTTCTGTTATATCCTTTCTTATGTTGTCTGTTCCTTTAGTGATCTTTTCATTTTCTTCATTGATTTCCTGAAATTTTTTTTTTTTTTGGCTTCTTTTTGTTGGTTTTCAACTTACTCTTCAATTCCATTCATCTTTTTTGCCATCCATATTCTGAATTCCATTTCTGTCATTTCAGCAATTTCCTTGTGGGTGGAGTCCATTATTGTGGTCCCATTGTGTTCCCTTGGGTGTGTTGAACTATTTTGTTTTTTCATGTTGCCAGGGTTCTTTTGCTGTTTTTTTTATCATCTAGTTCTTCTTCAGTCAGCTCTGGGTTAATAGAATTACAGGGCATCTGTTCTCCTTTGCTGGGAACTCTCTTGAACCAAGTCCAGGAGTGATGGCTAGGCAGGTCTGGGGGTCTTTTTTTTTTATTTATTTCAGGATATTATGAGGGTACAAACATTTTGGTTACACTTTATGTCTTTGCCTCATCCAAGAGAGGGTTAAAGACATGCCCTTCCCCCCTACAATGCTCCCTGTGTCCTTTAGTTGTGGGTTTACCTCCCTATCCCCCTGATCCCTGGAGAGTATTTCTGCCATGTGAGCACCCTAGTTTTCATCAGTTAGTACCAATTTGATGGTGAGTACAAGTGGAGCCCATTCTTCTGATCTTGTGGTGCCTCACTTTGGATAATGGGCTTAAGTTTAATCCAGGAAAGTATAAGATGTTCTAGATCACTGTCGTTTCTTATGATTGAGTAATTTTCCATTGTATACATATACCAAATGTCTCGAGTAAGGTGTTGGACCTCAGGGAGGTTCTGCTAGCCCAGTGGTAGTGGTAGGGACTCAGCAGTGGGGTCTTGGGGTTGCAGAAGCCTGGGATTGGCAGGCACCAGATCTCTGCTGCACTTGCTCTCCAATGGAAAGTCTCTGCACAGATTCTGAGCAGCTCCCTGATCAGCCCAGAGGTCTGTAGTGGAGTAGGGAGACCCCACACAGATCAAGCTGCTTGAAACTTTTGTTTCTCTCCTAAAAGGCACTGTCCCCTCAGGTTGCTTGTATCCTACTGTCTTCACCTCTTCCCAGCAGTGTGAATTGTACTGGGACCCCCAGCTTAAGATCCAAGATGGTGGGTGATGCTTGTGTGTAAGAATCAGCCATGCTCTGTTTGATTGAGTTGGTAGATGCTGTGATGAGCTGTAGAGTTGGTCTCCCTGCCAGTGGTTGATGCTTGCAGGAGAGAGCCAACTACAGAGATATTCTTTTGTGCTTGTGATAAGCTCTAGTCCTTAAGGTGGAGCACTCAAATGTCCCAGGCTTTGGGAGGGGCCCTGCAGCTCCCAGGGGCTTGTTTGATCTCCACTACAGACTGAAGGATACACGAGCTGGGGAGAGACAGTCCTTTGCCAAATTCTTGGCTCAAACTGCTCTCCTGGTTGCAGTGGGTAGGGGAGGGGTGGGAAAGGACAAGAGTTACCGTGGAAGAAACTCGGCCTCTCGGTTCACTCTCCTTGGAGGGGAACCCGGTACGGAGTGTCCAAGCTCTGGGATCATGCAAGTTCTCTCCACAATTCTGTGGTCACCACAGTGTTTGGGTTCATGGGGGTGGGAAAACTTTCAAATAACTTGGTAGTCCATTGATCACCAAAGGAGTGTGGGAGGGAGAAAGGGATCTCCCCTTACCCCTTCACTGGGCTCCAAGGATGTCTGGGTTTGATACTCACCGATTTTTTTTTCCTTCATCCTTTTCATTCTTTGCTTTGCAATTTTCCTCTGTGAGGCCCCCTGGCAAGCTCTGGCACTTCTCTCTCTGACTTACACCTGAGTTACATCCCCTATCCCCTCTCCTTTATTTGAAACCCTTTCTTCCCTCTGGGCTGGTCCAGCAAGTGATGTCTCTAGCCAGCCATCTTTCCAACCACCCCCTCCAACCATGGACAGAGTTTTGTTTTTTTTACCCAATCAGTGTGTCTTTTGTTTCCCTTTATTGTCTTTATGAACTTACTAGGATTTTTATTATTATTTCTATGTTGAATTGCAGATGATAGTGAACATCTCTGATTTTTTTTCTCCCAGATTTTACATAGAATGCATCAGTTTTTCACCATTAAGTATGATATTAGCTGTAGGTTATTTGGTAGATGCTCTTTATCAGGTTGAAAAAGTTTCCTTATGTTCCTAGTTTGTTGAGAGTTTTTACTATAAATGAGTATTGAATTTCATCAAATGCTTTTTCTATATCAATTGATATGATCCTGTGGTTTTTATTCTCTAAATTATTCATATGGTGATTACATTGATTGATTTGAAAATATTGAACCAGTCTTACATTATGAAATAAACTCCAATTGGTCATGTTGTATTATTTATTTTATATATTGATATGATTTACTACTGTTTTGTTTAGAATTTTGTGTTCGTTTTCATGAGAAATATTGTTTATAGTTTTCTCTATTTGTTCTCTCTTTATCCAGTTCTGGCATTAGGATAATGCTGGTCACATAAAATGGATTGGGAAATGTTCTTTCCTTTTCTATTTTTTGAGAAGGAATTGTGTAGAATTGAGTTTATTTTTTCCTTAAATGTTTTGTAGAATTCATTGGTAAAACAATATGGACCTGGAGTTGTCTCCTTTTGAAGGTATTAACTAAAAATGTAATTTATTTAAGAGATACAGGACCATTAAAGTTATCTATTTCTTCTTGAGTGATTTTGGTAGGTTTTTTCTTTCACAAAATTGGTCTGTTTCATCTCAGTTGTTGAATTTATGGGTATCAAGTTGTAGTATTTTCTCATTGTTTTAATGTGTGTAGGGGCTGTAATGATATCCCTTTTTTCATTCCTGATACTACTAATTTGTATCTTTTCCTTTTTTAACCTTTTTTTTTGCTACAGGTTTATAAATATTACTGATATTTTTTAAAAAAACAGCTTTTAGTTTATTAATTTTCTCAACTGTTTTTGTTTTCAATCTTATTGATTTTGCTCTTACATATATTATGTCTTTCTCTATGCTTGCTTTAAGTTTATTTTGTTCTTCAGTTTTTAATTTAATGAAGTGAATGTTTAGGTTATTTATTTGAAAACATTCTTCTTTTCTAACATAAGCATATAGTGCTATAAATGTCTTTCTGCATCTTGTGGATTTTGATATGTCGTGTTTTGATTTTCATTCAGTTAAAAACATTTACCTTTGAGACTTCCTCTTTGCCTCACAGATTCTTTTGAATTATGCTGTTTAATTTCTAAATATTTGGAAATTTTCCTTTTACGTTTTAGTCCTATAGGTTACTGAACTTTATTAATTACTTTTTTGATTTATTTTCTCACTCTCTAGATTGGATCATTTCTATTGATTTATCTTAAACTTCTGTCATCTCTATTATGCTATTGAGCTCATCCAGTGAATATTTTTATTTATTTTTTAGTTTTACAATCTCCATTTTTTTCATTAATTTTTCACTTATTTGTTGAAACTTTCTATTTCTTAATTATTCAAGAACGTTTATAATTGCTTTTTGGAGGGTTCTTATGAAAGCTGCTTTAAAATCATTGTCAGATAATTCCAACATCTGTGCCGTCTCTGTCTTTGTGTCTGTTGATTGTCTTTTCTCATTCAATTTGAGATTTTCGTGGTTCTTGGTACAATAAGTAATTTTGGATTGTGTCCAGGACATTTTCAATATTATGTTATGAGCCTCTGAGTCCTTATTTAAACTTTCTATTTTAGCAAGCTGTCAGCCAATTTAGGTTTAGAATGCACATCTTAGCTTATTTTGTGGGTTGTGGTTCAAATGTCAATTTAGTTTTCAGAAACTTTTCTGTGCTATTGTGGCCTACTCTGTTTGTGTGCTACCCAGAGTCCAATTTGAAACCTGAGTGATATAACGTACCATAGCGCCATTCTCAAATTATTTGCTATGCTGATTCTGGTCAATTCCATGCAAAGGCTGCTCGGAATCTTCCCAGGACTGTAAATACATGGATATAAAGAATTCCTTTCTCTAGCTTTCTCTTCCCATAGTTCTGTCTCCACTTTCTAGTTGAAAGGGGGCTAGAATGTCACCTATGTGCTGTTGTGCACTTAGTGCAGGCAGGCAAGACTGGCAGTGTTCCACCTCACAGTCCCCACACAGCCCAGGGGGGAGGAGGAATGGCATGGCCTCCGCTCGCAGTACTATAGGGTGAGTGTGGTCAACAGGGCCACCCCCATGGGCTTCACAGCACCTAGTGGGGAGGGAGAGTTGACTCTGCTGTCATTATTGCCAGGTGTGGATGGTTGACAAGGCCTCACCCACGGTCTCCACAGTGCCTAGTGGGAAGAGGGAGAGGTGGGCATAGTTGCAGAGCTGACTTCTTCCTCGTCCTTCGGTAGAGAGAAATAAAAACCTTTTACTTTTCTTGGGTTTTTTTGGTATGTGCCCATTTGTGTCCCTAGTTGCAGGATGCTCAAGTGGCATCCCTCGATCCCTGAGGTCTCTAACTAGTCAGCCTTTTTCCTCCACTTTTCAGTGTTTTCTCATAGTTACTTTGCATATTCTGTTGATTTTAGTTGTAATTAGTCAGAACAATAGAGTAAATTGTGCTTACTCCGTCTTGTCCAGAACCAGAAGCTATGTCATGTTTTTTTGTTCTTCCTATATCTTACTTTCCCTTTCACTGCTCATTGCTGTTTTTCTTAATGAACTCTTATTTCTCTCTAAGATTTTGATCAGAGTTCAACTCCTAAATGAAGCCTTCCTGATGCTCCTAGGTTGCTATATATGCCATTCTTGCCAGTATTACCCCTTCTCTCTAATTGTATTTACTTCATTGTTTATTTCCGTGTCTATTGTTCTGATCAGACTGTGAACTCCTTTAGGGAGTTGAATGTTGTAACCTCAATGCCTAATTTCCTGGCCTATGGCAGGAACTTAATGAACAGTTTTTGAATAAAAGAATAAGAGGAAGAAACAAGCCATGTATTTATTCATAGTTCCTTTAATTCAATAACGTTCAAAAACATTTCTTATTTTGTGCCTACTATGTTCCAGATATCCTTCTGGGAAAACTGGGAATACAGAGGTAATGGGCAGAAAAAGTCCCTGTTTTCATAGAGCTTAAACTCCTGTAGGGGAGATGGAGAATAACAATAAATAAATGCATAAACTTTATAATTAACAATGGATGTTGTATGAGGTGAAGAAAAGAAAACAGGGAGGTATGCTGGGAGAGAGGGTTACTTTAGATTAAGTATTGAGGAAAATCTTGAGGCAGGAGTTCTAAAAAGGAGGAATTGAAAAGATGTCGAGATACACAGTTCCAGGCAGATGGAGCAATAAGTGCTAAGGATCACGTGAGGCCGATTTATTAGTGTTTGCCACCTAGCTCCAGGTACCAGGCACACTCCCTCCTTATAGTAAATTACTAATCCCGAAAGATGTTAACATTGCTTTTTAGCCATCTCTGTATCTCTCAGGACCCCCACTGTGTTTCATACAATCATAGAATACGTGCTCAGAGTATAATGAATTTCAAATGGAATCACTTTTACAGATTTAGAAACTCATGCCACATTAGCTGTTTATTTTTATACTAAAAACATTTCCATAAATGGCTTTGTTTTTGAATCTTACTGCTATTATGGAATTATTTTATTGTGTCATAGTAACTTATGTACACGTCAGTATTCCTAGGTGCCTAAGAACACATTTTGGTCAGAGAGTATTGTATTCAGTTTGTGTTTGGCTATTCAATGTCTAGGAAAGTGCTAACCAAATATAATATGTTCATTGACTATATGCATGTCTGGACTATACAGATTAATTTTACTGGTCTGTAAGTTCCCATAATTATAGAAAAAATAGTCCTTTCTGTATTTCATAAGTTCATGAATCCTCAGACATGTATTATGACTTTTTTTGTATGTTATATATGAGCTCTACTTGAACCAAATGCTTTCAATGTCATGTAAGATATGCAGACTTTCTTCAGAGCAAATAATATTCTCTGTGACAATAAAATTGAAATTATCCCTATTTCCTCCCTTGTTTTCTATTATTCTGGTAGTATTTTTGTATAGTTTTACTTTTTTAAAAAATGCTTAACAAATAACTAAAATAGACAAAGCCCCTCCCTCTCATACCACACACATTCCAGTGCTGCTGTCAGGGGTGAAGGGTACATGACGAGGAAATTCTTGGGAGAAGTTGATTTGTGTCCCTGGAGTTAGTCACCTAAGTAAATATAGAGAATGAATATTTCTGAGGGCAGAAGATCTGATAGGAGTAAAGGAACAGGGTGGGAAGAGACATTTGTTTCTGGGAAGAAGAAGACGGGGTAAAGTAACATTCCCAGGATTTTCTGCACTCCAGGAGGGGTGCAGAAGACCTCAGAGGTTCCTATGGCTCCATTTAAAGGAGCAGGGAAGGCAGAAAAGGCCAGAACAGTGAGTGCCTTCCCACAGCAGAGTAGAGGGGCTGCTCCATTCAGTGAGGAGGATTTAGGTATGATTCTCACTCCTTACCATCTTTCCACTTCTGTAATTAAGATCACACCTCTGGACACACTAGCTAGCTTTCTAAATCTTGAATGTGCCACAATCAGCTAAGACATAGAGCTTTTACACTTGATATTCTCTCTGTCTGGATTACTGTGGTCCCAAAACTTTCATTTGATTTCCTGTCATTCAGAATATTTTAAGTAGCCTCCTATTCTGTGATCACTTTCTAACACATCTCCCTACTATATAGTCCTTATTATCTGCATTTACTTGTGAAGTTGTTTATTTTCTCTCTGTATCCACTAGGCTATGTTTCATGAGAGTAAGAAAATTACCTGTCTTATTCACAGCCATTAACTCCACTGTCTAGCAATAGTAGGTTCTCAATACATACTTGTGGAATAAATCACAATCATGTTTTTTAAAGGATCAAGGCTGTTTAACTTATTGACTACATGCATGATATAGGCAAATATGAATCATTTTGCATGTATTTAAATGTAAGTTTTGCAATATTTTTGCTAATTTCTATAACATATTCATCATCTTCAGGCTATATCCTCAGTTTTAGAATTTAGATTTTGAGGAGAACTTTTAATGCAATGATATTAATAAGCACACTAAAACTTGTATATGGATAACATCAGAGCAACTAATTAAAATACAATATATTTAAGTTCGGTCTATTTTGTGGCAAATAGCTCATTTGCAATGCTGGAGAATTTTTGCAAAGTACAGTATAAAATTGGTGTAATTGGATAATTTGACATATTGATATAAAACAACAACTAGTTTAGATTAAATGGCTAACTTGATTCTTCAGTTTAATGAAACTGTTCAATTCTCCTTTTAAAAATTCATTAAATTGTCCAACTGAGTACACTGGTAGGCATTTTAGTTGAACTAATTATATCTACGTGGATTCTAATGTCAAAGATTGGGAGTTATCAACAAAGTACAGTTGATTCTCACTATTCTCAGTAGTCATGTTCTATAAAGTTGCCTTGAACACTAAAGTAACAAATATTGAACCATTACTCCTAGGGGAAATGTAGGGTTAGGTTCCTGTGAACTTCTCATCAAAATATTTTTGTCAATCAATCAATACATAGCCTTGTTTTTTGTGCATTTCTGTTTAAAGACACTTTAATATATATCGTTGCTTCACTAACATTGAACACATGGCCAAAGACACTATAACTCATGTCTGAACAAAACTTATCTAACACGTGTATATCCATAAGATACATCACAGTCTTCTTGTGCTTAGGAACACTGGACAGCACTTTAGCACTTTGGGGAACATTTTAAATAGCAAAATTACTGACAAAAAGCACAAAAATCGGAAAAATGTGTCACTACATAGAATGGAAAAAGGACACATTTGTTTACAATGTGAGAACTGAGAACAAGAAGTCAGAGCATTGCCTATCTCAACCTCAGCTGGGACAGTGTGGGTCGGGTGACTCAAAATTTTTCCCACTCTGTGTATGTCTACACATAACTGTGAAAGAATTGCGAATACTGATTTGGGGGTTAAAAATACATTTTAGCAAGTAAGTGAATTGGAAAATATGGAATCCATAAATAACGATCAACTATATTTGAGCTGTAAGTACAGGATCCTGAATATCATTGAGAAATGAAGGCAAACACCAGCAAATTACTTAAAAAAAGAATATAATTTGATAGCCCCTCGATGTGTATGGTCATACTTGAGAAACAAATATTAAAATAATTTTAGGTATTAAGAACTGGGAATATTCCTGTAAAGTCTCCATCCACTTCTGTTTCTTCAATAATTTTAAATGGAAGAGAGTCCAAAGAAACCACAAACAAGACGGGGGAACCATGTCAATGCTTGAATGTGAGGAAAAATATTCTTATAAACAGTAGTGTCAGGGTGAGAAGTTCTGAGTCACTTTAGATTTCTACTGGATAATTATCAATGTCAATAAACAAAAAAGGAAGAGGAGACAGATTTTTCTCTTTCTAAATAAGAGTAAAATAATTTATAAATGGGGAATAAAATAAAAATCAAAAAGAACAAGTGTTTAGGAAAAAACTGTATAAACCATTAATATATGCCTAAAGTCATCACTGAATAAAGAGACAAAGGTCAAAATTTCTGAATACAGAATTTAACAAAAAGAGGCTCTGTTTGCTAATGTCGAGAGAGCTTGGCATTCAATGTGAAATGTCATAACCTTTGTTTCTCTTTTTCTTTTTGTGCTGGTTTCAATTGGTACAGCATGTCATCTGTAGGAAATATCAATGCGTTAGACTAAAATTAGGACTCTGAAAAATGTTTTTTCTTGCATATAAATCTAAAAACAGCCAGTCATTTAGTAAACTGAAATGAAGGATCTTTAAGAAGGACTTACCTTCATTAAAATTATCTACACAATCTCTTGGAATGAAGTGTTAATTTTCAAATTATTTATGATAATGGCATAAACAATAATTCAGTTTGCAAAAGAAAAGCCAAAAATGACTTGTAAAAGAAATAAACCTATTTATTTGGTCTTGATCAAGTGACTTAGCTTCATCTAAAAAGTGAGGGAAGAAATAATAAATGCTAGCTAGCGTTTAGCGAATAATCGTAAATAACTGTTCCGGTTCCTATGAAATAGGTGCCATTCTTATTCCCTAAATGGAATGAGGGTGGAGGTGCAGGAAACTTAACTGTCTTGTCATGTCTTAAAACTATTAAGTGACAGAGCTGGGAGGGCAAGCCAGGTAATACGAGTCCAGAGCCCATGCACTTGATGCTGCCTCCGTATGATGTAAAGGGCTGTTACCATGAGTAGAAGAAAAACGCGCAAGAAAGTGTTTTTGCAATGATGAAACCCCACATAAAAGTTAGAAAACATGTTGATGACAGTTCTGGGCCCTATTGAATTTGAGGTGAATGTGGAGAATTTCTGAGTCCTATAGAGACGTATCATCAAGGGGATCTAATCTAGTTAATATGTGGCATTCAAACTGAGATGTGAAAGATGAACATTGACTAGCACGGTGAAGTGTGTGTGTGTGTTTGTGTGTGCACATGTGAGTGCATGTGTGTGTGTGATCCCTTAGAAAGCAAAGCAAACCACTTGTGAAAAATTCCCTGGGGTGGGAAGGAACTGAAAGGAAGCCAGTGTGACTGAATTTTAGTGTGCAAGTCACTGCTGTTAGAGACAGTGGTAGATTCAAAGAGGCAATGTGTGTATCTAAACTACACATGTTAATTTACTCTTACATTTATTCATTTGATCCAATGAAGCACTAATACACAATGTAGGCATCTCTCTTTGTCATGAGACACAATTTTTTAAAAGACTTTATTTTTTTAAGAAGCTTTATGTTCACAGCAAAGTTGACAGGGCAGTGTAGAAATACCTCATGTACCCCTGGCCCCTACACATGCATAAACTCCCCATTATCAACATCCCCCACCAGAGGGGTACCTTTGTTATGATTGATGAACCTACATTGACACATCATAATCACCCAAAGTTCATAGTTTACATTAGGGTTCACTCTTGGCATTGTGCGTTCTATGAGTTTGGACAAATGTATAATGACATGTAACTACCATTACAGTATCATATGGAGTATTTTCAGTGCCTTAAAAATCTTCTGTGCTCTGTGTATTGATCTACCTACCTGCTCCTGTCCCCTTCCTCCCTCTCCCCTAGTCCCCTGGCCAAACTCTGTCTCCACAGTTTTTCCTATTCCCGAATGTCATATAACTGGGATCATGCAGTAAGTATATAGCCTCTTCAGACTGGATCCTTTCAATTATTAATATACATTTAAAGTTCCTCTTTCTATTTTTATGGCTTGATAGCTCATTTCTTTTTTAGCTCTAACTAATATTCCATTGTCCAGATGTATCACAGTTTATCCATTTATCTACTGAAAGACATCTTGGTTGCTTCCAAGTTTGGGCAATTATGACTAAAGCTATTATATACACCTGTGTGCAGGTTTTTGTGTTGACATAAGTTTTCAGTACCTTTGGGTAAAGACCAATGAGCACAACTGCTGGATCATATGGTATGAATATGTTTTGTTTTGTAGGAAACTTCCAACGTGGCTCTAACATTTTGCATTTTCCCAGCAAAGATGAGAGTTCCTGTTGTCCCACATCCTTGCCAGCATATGATGTTGTCAGTGTTCCAGATTTTCCAGATTCTAAATGGTGTGTAGTCCTATCTCGTTGATTTAATTTGCATTTTTCTGACGACATATAAGGTGGAGCATCTTTTTTTTTTTTTTTTTTTTGAGACAGAGTCTCACTCTTTTGCCGGGGCTAGAGTGCCGTGGCATCATCTTAGCTCACAGCAACCTCAAACTCCTGGGCTCAAGCGATCCTCCTGCCTCAGCCTCCCGAGTAGCTGGGACTACAGGCATGCGCCACCATGCCCGGCTAATTTTTTCTATATATTTTTAGTTGTCTAATTAATTTCTTTCTATTTTTAGTAGAGATGGAGTCTCACTCTTGCTCAGCCTGAGCTCAAACGATCCGCCTGCCTCGGCCTCCCAGAGAGCTAGGATTACAGGCGTGAGCCACCGCGCCCGGCCTGGAGCATCTTTTTATATGCTTATTTGCCATCTATCTTCTTTGGTGAGGTGTCTCTTCAGGTCTCTGGCCCATTTTTTAATTGGCTTATTTAGTTTATTATTGTTGGGTTTTAAGAATTCTTGGTACACTTTGGATAACAGTCCATTTATAAGATATGTCTTTTACATTTTTATTTATGAGAGATATTGGTCTTTAGTTTTCTTTTTCTTGCAATGTCTTTGTCTGTTGTCGGTATTAGGGTAAAGTTGGTTCCATAGAACGAGTTGGGAAGTATTCCCCCTGCTTCTATCTTCTGAAAGACATTGTAAAGAATTGGTATAATTTCTTTCTTAGATGTTTAGTAGAATTCACTAGCAAACCTAAGGGCCTAGTACTTTCTGTTTTGGAAGGTTATTAATTATTAATTCCATTTCTTTCATAGATGTAGGCTTATTCAGGTTGTCTATGTTTTTCTGGAATGAGTTTTGGCACTCCACTCTCGTCTTTCTAGCATGGTTTCTGAAAAATCAAATGTAATTCTTATCCTTGTTTCTCTATTGGTTAGGTGTTTTTTCCTTCTGGCTTCCTTCAAGACTTTTTCTTGATTTTTGATTCTTCGTAGTTTGAAATAAAATGCCTAAGTGTTGTGTATTTTGGCATTTACTCTGCTTGGTTTTCTCTGAGCTTCCTGGATCTGTGGTTTGGTGTCTGACGTTAATCTGGATGATATTCTCAGTCATTATTGTTTCAAATATTTTCTCTGTTTTTTCTCTTTTTCTCCTTCTGATATTCTGGTATGCATATGTTATACCCTTTGTAGTTGTTCCACAGTCCTTGGATGTTCCTTTCTTTTCTTTTCAGTCTTTTGTTCTCTTTGCTTTTCAGTTTTGGAGGTTTCTACTGCTATATCCTCAAGTTCAGAGATTGTTTCCTTAGCCATATATATTATACTAATATGCTCATCAAAGGCATTTTTCATTTTTCTTACATTATTTTTAATCTTTAGCATTTATTTTTGATTCTTTCTTATGATTTACATCTCTCTGCTCACATTGCTCATCTGTTCTTGCATGCTGTCTACTTTAGCCATTGGGGCATTTAGCAGATTAGTCATAGTTGTTTTAAATCATCAGTCTGATAACTTTAACATCTCTGCCATATCTGGTGCTTGTGTTTCTCTTCCAATTCTGTTTTATGTTTTCTGGTATGTCACGTAATATTTTCTTGATAGCCAGACATAAGGTACCAGGTAAAAGAAACTGCTGTAAATAGGCCTTTAGTAATGTGGTAGTAAGATGTGGGAGGAGGTGAAGAGTTCTGTAGTCATATGGTTAGTTCTCAGTCTTTTGGTGAGTCTATGCCTCTGGACTTTGAACTTTATAAGTGTTTCTCAGTTTTTTTCTCCCCACTTAGGTGGGACAGGAAGGCTAGAGTGGGGTGGAGTTGAGTATTTCCCTTATTTCCCTTACTCCAAGCCAGTTAGGGTCTGGTAACACCCTAACAGGTTAGGTTCTGGTTAACCAGTTTCTCTTGAAGGGAACCCCTGTTAAGAACAGAGTGCTCCAGTGTATTTTGAAATGGTTTCTTTTTTGCTCCTGCTGACAGAGATACAAAGGGGTTTTTTGATATTTATTGTGAGCATCTGGTTGAGCTCCTGGAGGTTAATCTCACAAAATTATGAGGATCCTGTTATGACTCCATCCCTGTGGAGTGTTTAACTCTTAGGCTTGTCCATACTAAGCCTCCAGGAAGTTGTGAATTGTAACTCAGGTTTTCTCATTTTGGCATTGAATCCTGCAACAGTTTTCACTCCTGAGTATCTGCTCTGATAAGCTGTGACTTTCTGTGTTCACCTGTCTGTCTCTCCAGTCTTGGAGGCAGTGGTTTGTCCTATTTCCTCACCTCTCCTACAGATTCAAAAAGAGTTATTATTTGTTCAGTCTGTTGGACTTTTTACACGTTGTTAGGACATAATGGTGACTTCCAAGCTCCTTGGTTGTGGAACCAGAAACAAGAAGTCTCCACTGTTGGAGTTTCATGCTGGAGGTGGACAAGCTCAGTGATTCTGTGTGCATAAATCTTGTTATGTCTTCATTTCTAAAGGTACACACAACACTCTACATACACTACCATTATCAATAGTTTTGGGCTCAAATTTCACCTGAAATCAACTGGATGATGCTTGAGTTTCAGAAAAAGATTTTCCTTTTTTTTTTCTAATACTTCCAAAATTGTGGTACTTATCTTTTTCGAATAAGTGGAATTATATTGAGGACACAAAAAAGTTTAGAAAAAGAAGTTCTACGTTCTTATATATTTAAAATATTATATTAACTTCATTCAGAAGAAAACATAAGTAGAATTAAATTGGTTCATATTGACCAATCTCACATTTATTTGTGAATATCCAGATAAATAAATTTTATGTTCTATGTGTGATTAGATTTACTATTTTCTTAGCAGGGAGCCCTGTGGCTTTAGCCAAGTAGTCATTTTGTTTATCATTGTCTACTATTGTCAATCCATCTACCATAACAGTAAGAAAGATCATGCTTAAAGTATTAAAGCTACATGAAAAGGGCTTGCCCATGCAAGCAGACGATAGCTGTGTGAGTGAGTTCACGGTGGAGTACACAGTCACGTTACTGAAAAACAAACTTGTCACTCAATAAATCATGAATTTTTTTTTTACTTTTGATTACATGCACATATATTTTCTCCTACAAATTAATTCAATTTCCAGCCACAATTTTTTTCATCAACATGTTTATAAGCATACTTAATGCTGGGAGTTTCCTGATGAGATAAAAATAAAAATTCTGAATATTTTCTGTGTGTAGTTTTGGATTGTTGTTCACTGATAGCTTTAAGATGTAGTCTTTATAAATTTATGGTTTCAATTGAAAACGTGGCTCAGTAACTAAAAACAGGAAGTTTGTACAGAATTTGAAATCAGAAAAATATGCAACTAAGTAAAATATCCATTGAATCATGGAGGGCTGTGGTAGGCATAGAATGCTGTAATGGTGAACTTCCCAAAATGAACTTGAAGATTAAGCTGTTCTCATCTTAACTGATAAATTGGTAGTAAGCAGTAAAAGCCAATACAAAGGTATAAGACATAGAAATGTTTGATTGTTTACTTTTTGTTATGGTAGAGATATGTCTTAATTTTAATGTCTTGCTTGAGGAAACACAATGATACATAAAATCATCCCTCTTATTGATCACGACCAGTTACAGATTCCTTTGTTCCTTCTCCACTCCCACTACTCCACTTGACCAGCCTGAAAAAAAAAAAAAAGCCATCCCTCTTTCAAATGACACTGAAAAACCATTCATGCAAATTTGAAGGAAACTCACCAAAAATTTTTTTAAAGAATAGTAAGAAATAGTATAAAAAGCAAAATTGAATAAGAAAATGAAAATGTTTTAACCTTATTTTGAAGTCATAAAGTTTAGAATTGTATTGGACAGCAAAAGTCAAGAAAGAATTAAAAAATCAACAAAGTCATGGGGTACAAATGTGATCAAATATGGTTTTTGACAGATGATATATTTAATGTATTTAAAAGATATGGTGTAAAGACTGCTTAAGAGAATGAATTATTTCCCTCAAGTATAAACTTTTTATTATTCTTATTAAAATATTATGGTGCTTAATATAAAAAATAAAAACTATATATTACAAAATATAACAAACAACTGAGAAACAGTGTTATTTTGTGTTCATCTTCCAATTCCAAATTGTGTTATATATACTAACACAAACATACATATGTAAATATATGATTGATAAATAGATACATGGTATCAAATTTTTTTTTTTTTTTTTTTTTTTTTTTGAGACAGAGTCTCACTGTGTTGCCTGAGCTAGAGTGCCGTGGCGTCAGCCTAGCTCACAGCAACCTCAAACTCCTGGGCTCAAGCGATCCTCCTGCCTCAGCCTCCCGAGTAGCTGGGACTACAGGCATGCACCACCATGCCCGGCTAATTTTTTCTATATATTTTTAGTTGTCCGATTAATTTCTTTCTATTTTTAGTAGAGATGGGGTCTCACTCTTGCTCAGGCTGGTTTCGAATTCCTGAGCTCAAACAATCTGCCCGCCTCGGCCTCCCAGAGTGCTAGGATTACAGGCGTGAGCCACCGCGCCTGGCCAGTACCAAATTTTTTATTTAAGAAAATTAAATTATATCTAGTCTCAATAGAAGAAAAAAAAATCCATTGAAGGAACTGAGAAAATCTGATAAATTATTTTACCTATGTAACATTTGTTCCAGTGGATTAATATGAAAAAAATAACTAACAAATTAAATTTTTTTCTTAAATAAACATTTTAGTTGAGTTAGAACACTTGCTCAGAAAAGTAAACAAATCATAAGTGGACAGCTCAATGCATTTTCACAGGTGCTGAGAATGCAGGTATGAGCCACCACCCCTGACCCATATCTCATGTACTCTTGCATTTGACTTTTGTTCAATATGTTTGAGAAACTAATCCATGCTACTGGTGTAGTACTAATTTTATTGATCTACATCATTCTATTAAATACATGCCATATTTTTTCAAACTATTTTAATTTTTCCCATTACAAAAATTACTGCTGTATTTAGACGTCTTTAGATGAACCTTCTGTTCTGTTTGGTATATATATCTAGGAGTAGAATTGCTTTGTCATATATTTGTTCACTTTTAGGAGATTCTGCCAAATGTTTTTGCGAAATATTTGTACCGATTTATTCCTCCACCAGCAATGTATGAGTGGTTCAGTAAGTTGCTCCACATCTTCACCAATGTTTGATGTTCTTAATCTTTTTTAATTTTAGCTATTCTCTGAATGTTTAGTGTAATCCTATTATCATTTTAATTTGCATTTACTTAATGATTAATGAGGCCCATTGTGCTTATTAACCATTGTGATATCCTATTTGTGAAGTGACTTTGATATGGTGTGCTTGTCGTGGTTTGAAATCAGAGCTATGCTTGTCTCATAAATGGGTCAGGAAGGGCTTTCTATTTTCATATTATGTAATTCACAAGAATTGTATAAGATTGCTGCTTTATTCCCTTAAAAGTCTGTAGGAATTTACTAGGAAGTGAAGCTTTCCAGGGCTGGAGTTTTCATCACAGGAAGATATTTAATCATTCTCTTTGATTTGTGTCTATTATGATTTTCAATTTCTCCTGTCAATTTCTATCATTTATGTTTTTCTCAGAATGTGTCTATTTCAATTCTTTTTAAATATCAGGAAAATTTTAAAGTGGTTCACCTTTTCATTGTTGAAATTGGTATTTGTACATGATTGGTTTTAATAGGATTATTAGTTTTATTGTTTTTTAATGAGCCAAATTTTAGCTTTTTTTTATTCTCTTCGATGTACATTTCTTTTCCATTTTATTAATTTGAGCTCTTATTTTTATCATTTTTTACTTTCTTGTGCTTAATTTGTTGCTTTTTCTTCTAAATTTTTGACATAATTGTTTACATCATCAATTTCCATTGATTCTTTTCCTTTTTTTTCCTAATATGAGACTACGTTTCTCATCTAGTACTGTTTTAATTGCATTGACAGGTGTTTTTTTTTTTAATTTAAAAATATTAAGGGCGCACAAATGTTTTAGGTTATTTGATCTATGGGTTAGTGATAAATTATTGTTCCATTTCCAAACATTTTGGGGATTAGTAATAATCTAAATATTGTCTTCTATCTTGATTTCATTGTAATGAGAAATCAAATTCTCTATGTTTTCAATCTTTTGAAAATTGTGGAGATTTAATTGTTGTCCAGTATGTGGTCAATTTTGAGAAATGTTTGGATGCACTTGAATACAATGTTTTCTGTGGTTCTTAGGTTCAATGTACTATATATGTTAATTTGGTCAAGGTTGTTCATCATGGTGTTTAAATATACTGTAAGTTTACTGCTTTTGACTTTTTTTGTTTGCTTGTTCTATCAGCTACTGAGAGAAGTGTATTAAAGTCTATAATTGTGTGTTTTTCTATTTCTTTGTATCTCTTTTATTTTAACTTTATAAATTTAGAGCCTGTATCATTAATTGCATTTATATTTAGAATTTGTTCTCCCGATTATTGGAATTTTATTATTATTAAGTGTCCCACTTCGTTTTTTGCTGCTTTTTGCCTTCCAGTCTACTTGGCAGATATCTATTTTCAGCTATATGAGTTTTTAAAATTAGTTTATGTCTTTTACTATGAGCAGCATGTGGCTTTTATTTAATCTGAAAGTATTTTATCTTTTAATTTTAAAAAATTAAATCTAAGACTTTTGTCCTATAATTTAATTTAATTTTAATATAATGCAATTATTGTATACTTGGATTTAAATATATTGTCTTATGTTTTGTTCTCTATCTTATTTGTTTTATATTTTTTTCTCTCTTTTCTTACATTTTTGGATATTTGTTAAATATTTTTATTATTATATTCTACTTTCTATTTGCTTTTTAGTTATAGATTGTTAACTATTAATATTATTGATGATTAACCTAAAAGTACAATGTGCATTCTGCTTTCATTAATATTTAATATAAATAAGTATGTCTACTATCTTGTGAAACATGCATAGATTTTAGAGCCATTTATTCAGCTTCTAGCAAACAGTTAAATGAAAAAGATAATCTTAACTAGCCTAGTAGTGAACTGATTTTAAGATAGGCTCTGGTTTTTAAAGGATTTGTTTTTTTCACTTTGCCATTGTTCCCAAGTTGTAGTTCTTTATAGTTTCCAAGTGAAATTCTGAGGGCTCTCCTTTTTAAGAAGTTATGAACTTTAATTTTAGTCCCTAAATTCCTATTAAACTATCTGGAGTTCTCAACATTTCAAACTCTAGACTTTTGCTCACGAATTAGCAAAGGGCTTGAGGAAAAAGAGCACTGAGTGTTGGGCTCAGCTCTGTACTTCCCTTCTCTCCAGGATTTTACTACCTCAAGTTCTCGCTGTCTTGATAGCTCTCCAACGTTGTCAAACATATTTTTAAAAACTGTTTATATAGTTTTCCAGTCATTTTCTGAAGGAGATCTTGTTTCATAGAAGCAATTCTACCATACCAGAACCAGAGATAGTGTTTTTATTTAAAGATACAATATCTACATCTATTTCATTATCTTCTCCTATCAAGCCTTATCTTTGTCTTTTAAAGTTTTTCTGTCTTAAAGACAAACTGGAAACTCTAAAAAGAGCCAGAGTGATGACATAGATTATATAAAAAGGAATGAGACTGAGAAATTTTTAGAACAACAAAAATAGATCAAAAGATGGTTCATTAGTGTTTCAGTTACTATAGTTGCACAACCAATTACCACAAACTTAGTGTCTTAAAACAGCCCTTTTATTATGCTTACAGAATCTGTGGGCCAGGGATTTGGATACAGCATAGTGGAAATCACTTGCTTCTGCTCCAAGATGTCTTAATCCTCAGCTGGGACAGCAAGACAACTGGGATTACTTGACAAGTAGAGATTGGAAATAGAATTTATATCAAAAATAATTTTAAAAATAGACAAATGATAAATGGGTCAACACAGCAGGAGGATATAGCAATTATAAATATATATGCAGCCCAAAGTGGAGAACAATAGAGAGAGATCAACTGGAATACAATAATAATAGGGGACTTTAACAGACTATTGTCAGCAATGGACAGGTCATTCAGCCAGAAAATCAACAAGGAAATATTGAAGTTAAACTGTACCTTAGACCAAATGAACCTACCAGACATCATAGAACATTCCACCCAATAGCTTCAGAATACACATTCTTTTTAACAGCACATGGAACATTATCCATGATAGGCCATATGTTGGGCCATAAAACAATAATAATTTTTTTTTTAAAAATGAAACCACTTTAAGTATCTTTTCTGACCATAATTCAATAAAACTAGAAATCAATAATAGGGAGGAACTTTGGAAACTCTTCAAACACATGAAAATTAAACAACATGCTCATGAACAATAAATGGGTGAATGAAAAATTAAAAAGGAAATTAGAAAATTCCTTGAGACAAAGGAAAATGGAAATCCAACATACGAAAACCTGTGGGATACAGCAGAACCAGTTCCAAAAGTGAAGTTTCTAGCAATAAATGCCTACATTAAAAAAGTAGAAAAATCTCAAATAAACAACTTCAAATTATATCTCCAGGAACTAGAATAAGGAAAATCTAAACCCAAAATAAGTAGAAGGAAAGACATAAAGATCAGAGCAGAAATAAATAAAATACAGCCTCAAAAAAATTTTAAAAAATCATAAAAACAAGAGCTGTTTTTTTGAAAAGATAAACAAAATTACCAAATCTTTAGCTAGACAAAGAAAAAAAGAAAACTTAAATAATTAAAGTCAGAGATGAAAAAGGAGACATTCTAACTGATACCACAGAAATACAAAGAATTATATGAGACTGCTATGAACAACTATACACTAAGAAATTGGAATACCTAGAAGAAATGGATAACTTCTGGGACATGTACAATTTGCCACGATTGAATCAGGAAGAAATAGACAACTTGAACAGACCAATAATGAGTATCAAGACTGAAGCAGTAATAAAAAGTCTCTCATCAAAGAAAATCCAGGACCTGAGGACTTAACTATTGAATTCTGCCAAACATTTAAAGCACTAATGTCAATTCTCAAACTATTTAAAAAAATTAAAGATAAAGTAGTATAATACTTCCAAACTCATTCTGCAAAACCAGTACTACCAACAAAACCAAAGACAAAACATAAAAGGAAAACTACAGGCCAATATCCCTGATGAACATAGATGCAAAAATCCTCAAAAAAATAATAACAAACTAAATTCAACAACAGATTGAAAAGATCCTTCACCACAATCAGTGGGGATTTATCCCAGGAATGCAAGGATGTTTCAACATATGTAAATCAATAATGTGATATATCACATTAACAGAATCAAGGACAAAAATCATACGATCATTTCAATAGATATCAAAAAAGCATCCAATAAAATTCAGCATTCCTTTATGATGAAAACCCTCAACAAACTGGGTATAGAAGGAAAATATTTCAGCACAATAAAAGGCCATACATGGCAAATCCACAGGTAACATCACACTGAGTGGGGAAAAGTTAAAAGTTTTTCTACCAAGAACTGAAACAAGAAAAGAATGTCCACTTTTGCCACATTAATTCAACATAGTACTGGAAATTCTAGTCAGAGCAATTAGGCTAGAGAAACCAATAAAAGGTATGCAAAATGGAAAGGAGGATGTCAAATTGTCCCTATTAACAGACAATATGATCATATATACAGAAAATCCTAAAGACTTCACCAAAAAATTGTGAGAACTAATAAATGAGTTTTGTAAATTTCCAGGATACAAAATAAACATACAAAAATCAGTAGCATTTCTATATGGCAGTAATAAACTATCAAATAAGAAATCAATAAAGCAATTCCATTTAGAATAGCTAAGAATAAATAAATAAATAGATAAAGTAACTATGAATAAACTTAACCAAGGAGGTGAAAGATTTCTACAATAAAAAATTATTAAACATTGATGAAAGAAATTGAAGAGGAAAAAAGTAAATGGAAACATATCCCATGTTCATGCACTGGAAAAATTAATATTGTTAAAATGTCCATATTACCCAAAGTGATCTACAGATTCAGTGGAGTCCCTATCAAATTACTGATCACATTCTTCACAGAAATAGAAAAAAACAATCTTAAAATTCATATGGAAGTTCAAAAGAGCCTGCATTGCCAAAGCAACCTTGAGCAAAGAGAACAAAGATGGAGGCATTACAGTATGTGACTTCAAGATATACTATAATATAAAGCTATACTAACCAAAACAGCATAGCCCTGGCATAAAAGCAAACACATGGGAAAAATAGAGAGAACCCATAAATAAATCCATGCATTTAGAGCCAACTGATTTTTGGCAAAGGCATCAAGAACACACATTAGAGAAAGGAGAAACTCTTTAATAAATGGCACTGGAAAAACTGGATATCCACTACAGAAGAATAAACTAGACCCTTATCTCTCACCATATAAAAAATCAACTCTAAATGGCTCAAAGACTTAAATGTAACAATTGAAAACTATGAAACTATTAGAAGAAAACAGAAGAAATGCTTCATGAAATTGAACTCAGAAAGGAATTTTTGAAATAAATCCTCAAAAGCATGGGCAACAAAAACAAAAATAGACAAATGGGATTATATCAAACTAAAAAGCTTCTGCACAGCAAAGAGAACAATCAACAAAGTGAAGAGACAACCCACATAATGGGAAAAAGTTGTGTGTTGCATCTGACAAGGGGTTAATATCCAAAATATATGAGGAATTCAAACAACTCAATAGCAAAAACACAAATAATCCCATTAAAAACTGGGCAAAAGATCTGAATAGATATTTCTCAAAGACACACAAATAGCCAATAGGTATGTGAAAAAATGCTCAACATCACTAATCACCAGGAAAATGCAAATCAAAATTACAATGAGATATTATCTCATTCCAGTTAGAATGGCTATTATCAAATAGACAAACATAACAAACACTTATACACTGTTGGTGGGAATGTAAATTTTCACATCTATGTTTATTGCAGCAATATTCACAATAGCCAAAATATAAAACCAACCTGAATGCCCATCTATAGATTAATGAACAAAGAAAATATGAGGGGTGTGTGTGTGTGTGTGTGTGTGTGTGAGTGTGTGTAGTCTATATATTCTATATATATGTATAGAATATTTTTTAGCCATAAAAACATTAATCCTGTCATTTGTGACAAGACGGATGAACTTGGAGGACATTATGTTAAGCAAAATAAGCCAGGTACAGAAACACAAACCACATGATCTCACTCATATGTGAAATCTTAAAAAGTTGATTTCATAGAAGACGAGGGTAGAATAGTGGTTATTAGAGGATGGAGAGGGTCAGGGGGAGGAGGAGAGGTTGTACAAAGGGTACAAAGTTACAGTTAGGAAGAATAAGTTTTGATATTCTATTACACATGAGAGTGACTATAGCAAATAACGATGTATCATATATTTCAAGATAGCTAGAAGAGAAGATTTCGAATTCTGTCACCACAGAGAAATAATAAATATTTAAAGTGATGGATATGGTAATTACCCCTATTTGATCATTATACCACATATACATGTATTGAAACATCACGTTGCCCCACATCACGTTGCCCCACATAAATATGTATGATTATGTGTCAATTATAAATAAAAAATGAAATACCTTAAGTTAAAAAGTGAATCAGTTTCAGAATATAATTGTTGGTTTAATGGTATTACATATAAGACCAGTTTTTAAAAGAACTGTAACTGACCTAGATAATGAGGGAATATAGATTGTTAATCCAGCCTATGCAGTCAGAAGTGTTTAATTACAGAGAGCCTGGGAATTACAAAGAGAGGCTTACTACTATCTAAGCAGTGATCATGAAAATAAAAGCATTCATGAAATTGGTAAATGACCAACAAACTTATACTTGAGAGTAGAATAACCAAGACGTAATGAAAAATCTAAGGCATCTAGACATCCAAAGACTGTAACATCAAGAGACATCACTAAGAAAGAGCATTTTTAAAGAATATAGTACATCAAGCTGAAGTGCAAGTATTCTCATGACTAACTACAATAGCATAAGAAGGATTGATGTGGCATATAAATGTAGAGTATGCCACATTTAGAGTATAATGTAGTTATAATATTATACTAGAATGTATATTTATACTCTAGTGTAGAATGTAATTTATACTCTAAAGTGTAGTTATAATATTAAAATTCTTTTTGAATTACTTAACTATAAAAAATAGAGAGAATGTAGCTATTTTGTTCAAATATCGATTTATAGGTAAGAACATGGACATTTAAAAAATGTAGAGAGAAAAATGCTAGCTGCAAAAGGATATGAGCAGTATGACTTGAGAAGTGCTATTAATACTCATTTTGGAACAATGAGTGTAAATGAGACTATCCTAGGAAAACTGGGATATAAATTCTCATAACTATTATACTATTATTGGGAAATTTACAGCACACACAAAAATACTATAGAAACACATGTTTCATGAATATATTTAAAAAGCATAAAAAATATTTTGGGAGTGAGGAAGGTGAGACAGATGACAGAACCAGAATTTACTATATTTGTTGAAAAATACAATTACAACAAATTTAATTTAAGGATCTAATTGGCTCTTGCAATTTATGAATTGAAGCAGCATCCATTTATAAGATAGAATAAGAGCTCCTATGAGCTGAGCAGAGGAGATTTGTCTTGTAGGCAGAAAAGGACTGAAGAAAGCAGAAATAAGGAATGAAAATCAGATTGGTCATTTCAAAATTACTTTCTTTTTAGAATTAGAACAGAGGGGACTTCCTTATCATGCTGGCTCAGATTAACAAGGCCCCTTCTGATTGGTTGCTGTGAATCTCCTGTAAGTTTGTTTGTTTTTGTTTTGTTTTGTGGAAAACTGGCTCATTTCAAAGTTCAGTTTGATTACATGGCATTAGTTTGTCCTGGCCTGTTGGGGACTAGTGCAACAACTCAATCCAAAGCAATAGCCCCCCATAATTTTTGTTTAACATATGATAGGAAGAATAACTCCCCCCACAAAGATGTCCAGATACTAATTACATGGCAGAGGAGAATTACAGATGGAATTAAAGTTGTTAATCAACCAACTTTATGACAGGGAGAGTAGCCCGGATTATCCAGGTGGGGCCAATGTAATCACAGGGGTCCTTAAAATAGAAGAGAGAAGCAGAAGAGGTAGTCTAGAGCTATGATGTGAAAAAGACTCTACCTGCCATTGTTGTCGTTGAAGACGGAGGAAGGATTCCATGAATCAAGGATGCGGGCAGTCTCTAGAACTTAGGAAAGAGAAAGGAAGTGGATTCTCTCTTAAGAGCCTCCAGAAAAATTGCAGCCCTTCTGGCACCTTGATTTTGGTCCAGTAAGGCCCATGTTGGATTTCCGATCTCCAGAATAATAAATATTCCTCTTATATAAGCCACTAAATTTGTTGTAATTTATTGTGATAGAGACACAAAACTAGTTAGTGTTTTATTTCATTAAGTAAGGCAAAAAAGTAAAACTTGTGAGGTGAGTATGTGAGTACCCATTCTTTTATATGTATTTAAATAACGTATACTTTAAAATTAAATAATAATAGGTAATATACTTACATACTTTTTGTACACAGTCTAAATATAATTGGAATTATCTCCATATAATGTTGTTTCAAAGAAACAGCAGTTTGCAAAAAAATTTGAATATAATTAAATATATACACATGTGTAAAATGATTATGTTAATTTCATTTTTTTATTTCATTTCAGGGTATTGTGAGGGTACAAATATTATGGTTACACTTTACGTCTTTGCCTCACCCAAGTGAGGGTTAGAGGCGTGCCCTTCCCCCCTACAATGCTCCCCGTGTCCTTTAGTTGCGGGTTTACCCCTTTAATTTCATTTTTAACAAATCTCCAAAGGTTGAAGGGTGTGTGTGTGTGTGTGTGTGTTGGGAGTTAGCAGGAGTACTTTTTGAATACCCAAACAGCTTAAAAATCCCCTTTCTCTCACTACCTGACTGTCCTTTATAGCAGCCCCGTCTCGACACGTCTTTGACATACTCTTACCTCTCAACCAGGAAGTTTTCCTTTCATCCATTCTATAGGGGTTCTTATGCTTAATCTTTTCCACTTTTCTTTCTACCTCAGTTGTTTGCTCTTGGTGATTTCTGTTCCCAATTCTCCAGTGCTCCTGTTATGCATCTTAAAACTCCATACTTAGCCGAAATTCTCTTTAGACTGGAAAAGATATAAACTGAGATGATGAAGTCATACTTCTCTGGTGGGTATTTTAGTTTTAGTTTGCTAGGGTTGCCATAACAAGGGACCACAAACTGTGTGGCTTAAACAACAGAAATTCACAGTTCTGGAGGCTGCAAGTCTGAGATCAGGTGTCATCCCAGTTGGTTCCTTCACAGGGCTGTGGGGGGATCTGCCTCTCATCTACTTTCTGGTGGTCTGCTGGCAATCGCTGGCATTCCATAGCTTGTAGAAGCATCACCCCAGTCTCTGCCTTCATCTTCATGTGGTGTTTCCCTGTGTGTGTGTCTGTGCCTAAATTCCCCCTTATAAAGATACCAGACATATTGGATTAGGTTAGGGCCTCCCCTACTCCACTATGATTTCATCTTAACTAATTACATGTGCAACTACTCTGTTTCAAAATTAGGTTATCTTCTGAGGTACTGGGGGCTAGAATTTCAACATACAAATTTTGAGTTGGAGGGGGACACAATTCAACCCATAGCAGTGGATGAGAAATGGGGAAGCTTGTGGAGTCTCACTTCTCAATAAATAATTAACACCCACCTGCTAAACAGCAACTAAATATAAGTAGGTATAGATGATAAACCTTAAGAAAAAAGGGCCTGAGGTTACTCAGAAAGGGAGGAAGAAGAGTAAATAAATAATAATAACAAAAATTTTAAACATTTGTATAGTGATAAATATTTGCTATTTAAAAAACTGTTTTCTCTAATTGGGCACATTTCATGGTTTAAAAGTTAAAAAAATTACAGATATTTATTTCCAATAGTCTAAGTAAAGTGATTCTTTTCTTTTCAATATGTGGACTCTCCCTATTGTTATTTGACAACAACTAATAACTAAAGTAATTTTAACCATTATGTAGAAGTGGAGATGGAGAGAATTAGTTTCTCTAAAATCATGTTGAACCCAATCAAACTTTATAAATATATGCTCAAATCAGAATAATACAACAGTATTGGAAAGCATTGAGGCACAAGAAGAAAAAAGAAACTATCAGTCACAAACAGCATATAATTCTAACTGCATTTATAAATTGGCCAGGTATGTCATGGGTTTATAGTTCTAGAAGGGTGAACAGCAGTTTGTCCCTTTCGACCAACAAAATAAGCTTTTAAAGGAAAACTTCTGGTTACAGTTCATTCTTTCATAAACTAAACAATGTTAGCAGCCCACCTAATCCCCACATTGAAGAGAGATTCTTGGATAAATCTCATTGTATTCTTCCTTCCTTTGGGTCCTGATATATTTATTAGCTCTTAGTCTTAGGCATGCTGGTGGTAGTAAAGACACAGGGCATTGCTTCTGAATCATGCAGGAAACATCTAGCCTCTTTCTAAGAACTTTGTTCTCCTTGACTCTAACCACTCAGAATACAGACTATTTCATCATGTGTGGTTTGCAAACTTTCAGTAAGCTAACAATATTTTACGTTTAATTTTTCTTCTAATTGCTGCTGACAAATGTTCTTTTTCCAATTATTTTGAGTCAACAAAATATATGAAAATAAATCTTTCTTTACCACATTGCAATCTTCTCAGTGATGTTTTTAAATGTTAGGACTAAATACTAGGAGCTTAAAATTATTTTGTTCATTGACCAGCTTTTGTTTTCCCTAAGTTGTCTATTATCTATTTTCCCCATTTAGTGGCATGTTTCTCTTCTTTGTTATTTTCAGCATAAGCAATGCTGTTTAGATGTATTAGAGGTCATTAAATATGAAATGTCTGCTTTCTAATCAAAAGTGTAGCTTATTATATCTCAAACAGGAAGCAGTACAATTAATCAATGTATGTACTTAAACTATTGACACAGTTCTGCCATCTTCATGGTTAGCCTGTTTATTCCAGCAACGAAGAAGCCTGGAGAGTGAGGGTCTATGAAATTGCAAAAGGCGTTTTCCACAGCTTGTTGTCGAGAACCGAATATTTTTTTCTTGCAAGAAGTAGTCCAAAGCCTGGAAGAAGTCAGTTGGTGCTAGGTCCAGTGAATATGGTGGATAACAGAGAGTTTCCAAGTCCAGCCTCTGTAGTTTAAGCAGCATTGTTTGTGCAACATGTGGTGGAGTGTTGTCTTGTAAGAGGATTGCCCTGTCTCTGTAGACTAATCTCAGCTACTTAATGTCAAGCATCCTCATCATTTCACCTAATTGGTTGCAGTAGACATCAGCTGTAATTAATTGACCAAGTTTCATGAAACTGTAGTGGATAATACCAGCGCTGGACCACCAAACAGACATTAGCTTTCCTTGATGAATATTCAGTTTTGGACTGCATTTCAGCACTTCATCTTTACCAAATGTTTACAATTGTCAAAAAGAATCCATTTTTCATCACACTTAACAACATGGTGTAGAAATGGTTCGTCTTTATGCAGTGACAGCAAAGAAAGGCAAGCTTTGAGACGATTTCTCTTCTGACACTCATTTAATTCATGCAGAACCCATCTATCCAGCATCTTTCCTTACCGATTTGTTTCAAATGGTCCAATATTGTTGGAATAGTAGTGTCAAACCTTGCTGCTAATTCACGAATAGGTTGAGATGGATTCACTTCCGCTACAGCTTTCAGCTCATCATTGAAGAGCTGAAGCCTTGGTCTTGGATCCCCCCATGTGGCTCATTTTCAAGATTAAAATTACCAGAATGGAACTTCTTAAACCATCGAGGTACTGTGCATTCATTAGCCACATACTTCCCAAACAGTTCATTGATATTTCAAGTTGTCTATGCTGCATTGGTTCCACAATGGAACTCGTATTTGAAAATAACACTGATTTGAGTTTTATTCATGGCTTCACAAAAATGGTTCTAAAAAAATTTGAAAGATAATCAGAAGCCAAACCATGCATTTGAAAGACTGAAGATGTACCTTCACAGTAAAAATAAAACACGAATTGTCAAAATGACATGTCAGAGATATCAACTGTCAAACTTAGTACTTAAGGAATAGGACATTTCATACTTAATAAACTTAATGTATTACCTTTTAATATAATTAATTTATATTAATAGACAATAACTGCACAAAATACATATTTAAAACTAATAGAAGGAAATTCAAAGAAAGATAAGTCTCTCACCCACTCTGCACAGCAGTTAACCTATTTAACCCCACCTCATAGGCAATTTATATTACTCACTTTTTATTTATCTTTTCATAAATACATGAACTTATTTATAAGTGTATATATGTGTTTATAATTTTAAGCAAACAATTGCATACTTTACATGATGTTATAAAGTCTACCTTCTTTTTCTTTGATATTATATCTCACTGAATATTCCATATCTGTCCAAATAGATCTGTCTTGTGTTTTTTACTTTCTGCATAGCTTTCCATTGTCATGGCCTACCCTTATTTATTGAATTGTTCAATACTGATGTACATTTGTGTTGTTTTCAATCTTTTATTATTGCATGCAATGCTGCAGTAAATATCTTAATACATAAATCTCTGTACAATTGTTTAAATACAGTTGCAGGATAAACTCCAAAAGGTCAAACTTCTGGGTAGAAGAATAGGTGCATTTGTGATAGATAGATAGATAGATAATAGATAGACAAATAGATATTGCCAAATTGTGCTCCACAGTAAATGATGACATCACTTTTTAAAGAATAAAAATATTTTCTTCAGGGACTAATGAACTAAATATAATGTATTTAGGAATATCAGTATACTTCAGTGACAAAAATGGGACTACCTTACACTTTTAAAATGACTATACAATTATAACAAAAATAATTTAATTCCAGAATCCTACTCTAAGAGAATTGAGGAAAAGAAAATTGTTTGTGGTAATTTGGTTTTAGTTTAGAAATTTTTCATGGGCTCATTTAAAAATATCGTCAAAATATTGTATTTTGGCAAATTGATTTGGTCTAAAAGAACGTAATTTACAAAGAATGGGGGGAAAGAAGAGTTTGTGGCTATTTTTCATAGTAGTTTGCTTACATTTAGTTAGGAGTTGCAAGATACACAGAACATGATCACAGACTTGACTCATACAGCCATACGAACTCTAAGTCTAGAAGAAAGATGTTTTTATTACGTCTACTTTGTAGGAGTGGAAAAGAGAGAGTGGAATATACATTTTATCTTGAATTTTGAAATTTGGTATTTTTGAATTTTATGCATCATCTGCTTTCCTTGTCTGACTTTCCAGAAAACCAATATGCTCGTATAGATATGCTCAAAAACATATATGTGCATATATCTTTTTGATCTTTTCTTAACACCCCCCAATGTCTTAGAGCAAGTTTAAATATTCTTTGGAATAAAAACACTCCTTGATGAATATTTTCATGTATCTACTGGACACAGTACAAGGCCAGTCCCAGTGGACCCAGGATTTAGGCCTACTCCAGCACCAGGTCAGCCCCCATGACTCAGGATTTGGGCCCACTCCAGAGGACCCAGGTTCCAGGCCCATCCCAGCACTTGGCCAGGCACTTTAGACTCAGACTCAAGGCCCATCCCAACATTAGGAAAGCACCTGTGGATCCAGGCTGTTGGCTGTCCTCTGTGGATATAGGATTTAGACATGACATTATTGACTCAGGCTCCAGCCACACCCCAGAAGACTCACCAGGTTTTCCCCAGTGAATCAAAGCCCCGGGCCTAACAAACAAACTCAAGCACTAGGCCCTCAACTTTGCTGACCTAGACCCTAAGCAAGCCTGAGGGAGGACTCTAGCAGCAAGCCCAACTGTTTACCACACCAGAAGGCTTCCTCAGAATCTCTAAATGGGCTGACTGATGAAGGCTATCTCAGACAAAGCCAGTGTGCAAAGACTGAAATAAATCTCTATGTCTTCAAATGTGCAGGTACCAAGCATGGCCACAGTATCATGAACAATCACAGAAACAACACTACCAACAGAACAAAATGAGGAACCCATAACCAACTCTAATAAAATGAAGATTTATGAACTGTCTGAAAAAATTCAAAATAATTGGTTAAAGAATTCAAAATAATTGTCTAAAGAAAACTCAGCTAACTTTAAGGAAAAACAGAGAAATTATTAGAAGAAAACAGGAAAATAATAAAGGACCAAAATTAGAAATTTAAAAGAGAGATTAAAATTATATATAAAAAATTAAATATACATAAAATATATAGGTATATATGTATATACATATCAAACAGAAATTCTGAAGCTGAAAAATACAGTAAATGAAATGAGAAATGTAATATAGAGAGGCAACGGCAGAATTGATCAAAAAACAGAATCTGTGAACTTGAAGGCAGGTTATTTGAAAATATAGTCAGAAAAGAAAAAAAAAAGAATGAAAAGGAATGAAAAAAAAAAACTTATAAGACTAAAGAAGCAAATGTTTGAGTTGCATGAGTTCAAGAAGAAAAGGAAAGAGACAAGGGCCAGAAAATATATTTAAGGAAATAAGAGCAGAAAACTTTTCAAATCTGGAGAAAAATATAAATATCCACATATAGGAAGGTCAAAGGTCTCCAGTCAAATTCAATCCTAAGAACACTACACCAAGACATAATATAAACTGTCAAAAAACAAAGGCAAATAAAGGATCCTAAAAGTATCAAGAAAAAGAAGCATATAAGAGAGTTTCAGTAAGACTAACAGTGAACTTCTCAGCAGAAACTTAATAAAACAGGAGAGAGTAGGATGATATCTTCTAAGTGCTGAAGGAAAAAAAAAACCCTGGCCACTAACAATACTTTACCCAGCAATGTTGTCCTTCAGAAATGAAGGAGAGATAAAGACTTCCACATAAAGAAAAGCTGTGGGAATTCATCGGCAGTGACCTGCATTACAAGAAATGTTAAAGGAAGTTCTCTAGCTTATATCACACTTATATCAGTGTAAAATGTACTGATAAAGTAAGTATAAAAATTCAAAATACTCTGAATCTTTAATGGTGGTATGTAAATCACTTATATCTTCAGTGTGAAGGTTAATTAAAAAAACTATTAAAAATAATAGCTGCAAAATGTGTGAAGGGATATGCCATATGAAAACATATAAATTGTGACATCAAATATTTTAGATAGGGGTGAGTGAAGTAAAAATGTGGAGTGGTTTTTATGCAATTAAAGTTAAGATATTATCAGCTTAATACAGCTGATTATAACTTTAAGATGTTTTATGTATTCCTCATGTAACACAAAAAAGAAACTTATAGTAAATGCACAAAAGATAAAAAGTAATGACTCAAAAGATACCACAAAGAAAAACGTCTAATTACAAAGGAAAATAGAAAGAAAAAGGAAGAAATGAAGGATCACAGAACAAACAGAAAACAATCAAGGAAATGGCAGTTGTAAGCCCTTACCTATTAATAATTATTAGTATCTTGAATATAAAAGGCTTAAATTCTCCAATAAAAAGACATAAAATGGATGAATGAATTTTTTTTTTTTTATTTTAAAAGACCCAACTATATGTTGCTTACAAAAGGCTTACTTCACACTTAAGGACATATAGACTGAAAGTGAAGGGATGGGAAAAGACATTTCATGCAAATGAAAACAAAACAAAAAAACAGCAGGGAATACAATACTTATATTAGATAAAATAGACTTTAAGTCTTTAACTTTAAAAATAGAGCAGGTCATTATATAACGATAAAGGAGTAAATTCATCTAGAGGATATAATAATTGTATCTATATATGCACCCAACATCAGAGCACTTAAGTATATGAAGCAAATATTAATACCTCTGAAGGGAGAGATAGACTGCAATGTAATAATAGTAGAGGATTTAATAACTCACTTCCAGCAAAGGAAATATTATCCAGACAGCAAATCATTAAGGAAGCACTGAACTTAAGCTACACTTTAGACCAAATGGACCTGACAGATGTACACAGAACATTCTATCCAACAGCAGGAGAATACACATTCCTCCCAAGCATACATGAAACATTCTCCAATATAGATCACATGATAGACCATAAGACAAGTCTTGACAAATTTAAAAAGATTAAAATCATATTATGTATCTTTTCTGACCACAATGGTATGAAACTAGAAATCAATAATAGGGGGAAATTAGGAAAATTTACAACCACATGGAAAATAAAGAATATACTCCTGAACAACCAAGGGTCAAAAAAGAAATTAAAAAGTAAATTTCAAAATATCTTGAGATAAATGAAGATGGAAATACAACCTACCAAAACTTATGGGATGCTGAAGAAACAGTTCTAAGAGGGAGGTTTATAACAATAAAAGCCTACATCAAAAAAGAAGAAAAATCCAAATAAACAATCTAATATTACAACTCAAGAAATTAGAAAAAGGAGACAAACTAAGCCTAAAGTTAATAAAAGGAAGAAAATAATAAAGTTCAGAGCAGAAATAGATTAAATAGAGACTATAAAAATAATAAAAATATTAACAAAACCAAAGTTGCTTCTTTGAAAAATAAACAAAATTGTCAAAACTTTAGCAAAACTAAGAAAAAAAAAAAAGAAAACTCAAATGATATTAGATATGAAAAAGGAAACATTAAAAATGATATGACAGAAACACAAAGGATCATAAGAGACTGCTAGGAATAATTATACACCAACAAAATGAAAAGAATAAATGGATACATTTTTAGACATATACAACCTACCAAGACTGAATCATCAAGAAATAAAAAATTGGAAAAGATCAATAGCAAGTAAAGAGATTGAATCAGGAATAAAATTCCACCATCAATTAAAATCCCATGACCTGATGGCTTCACTACTGAATTCCTCCAAGCATTTAAACAACTAATATCAATCCTTCTCAAACTCTTTCTCAAAATTGAATAGGACCAAACACTTCCATACTTATTTTATGAGGCCAGAATTAACCTGATACTAGAGCTAGACAAGGACACTATAAGAAAAGAAAACTATAGTCCAATTTTCCTGATGAATATGGATGTAAAAGCCCTCAACAAAATACTAGCAAACTGAATTCAATAGCACATTAAAAGGATCATTCACTATGATCAACTGGGATTTATCCCAGGGCTGCAAAGATGATTCAACATACGTAAGTGAATAAATTTTATACATCACATGAATAGAATGAAGGACACAAACCATATGATCATCTCAACAGACGTCGAAAAGCATTTGACAAAATCTGTCATCATTTTTTGATTAAAGACTCCCTATCAAAACTCGAAAGATATATTTCAAAGAAATAGAAAAACAATCCTAAAATCTGTATAGAACCACAAAAGACCCTGAACAGCCCAAACAATCTTCAGTTAAAAGAACATAGTAGAGGCATCACATTACCTGAACTCAAAATATTCTACAAAGCTATAGTAACCAAAACTGTATGGTCTTGGTGTAAAAACAGACACACGGATCAACGGAATAGATTAGAGAACCCAGAAACAAATCCATGCATTTACAATCAATTGATTTTGAACAAAGGTGCCAAAACACAAATGAGAAAAACAGTTTCTTCAATGGTTGGTGTTGGGAAAACTGTATATCAACATGCAGAAGAATGAAAGTAGACCCTTACTCACACCATATACACAAATAAACTCAAAATTCATTAAAGACTTACCCCAAAGACCTAAAATTATAAAAATACTAGATGAAAATATGGGGGAAAGATTTACGACATTAGTCTGAGCAATGATTTCAAAGATGACCCTAAAATACAGGCAACAAAACAAAAATAGATAAACGGAATTACATCAAACTAAAAAGCTTCTGCACAGGAAAGGAAACAATAGACTGAAGAGACATACTACAAAATAAGAGAAAATATTTGCACACCATATATCTGATAAAGGATTAATATCTGAAATGTGTAAGTAACTCAAAAAACTTATTAGCAAGAAAACAAATAACCCAATTCAAAAATAACAAAATAACAACAAACATTTCCCAAAAGAAGAAATACAAATAACTAACAAGCATATGAAAAATGCTCAACATCACTAATCATTAGAGTAATTCAAATTAAAACCACAGTGAGATATCACCCCATACCTGCTAGAATGGCTATTATCAAAAAGTGTGTAATAAGAAGTATTGGTGAGGATGTTGAGAGAAGGGAACCCTTGCACACTCTTTTTGGAAATGTAAATTGGTACAGCCATTATAGAAAACAACATGGAAGTTGCTGAAAAAATTACAAATAGAACGACCTTCTGATCCAGTAATCCAACTACTGGGTATATATCAAAGTAATTGAAATCACTGTGTTAAAAATATAACTGCACTCCCATATTCATTGCAGCATTATTCATAATAGCCAATATATGCAATCAACCTAATTGTCCATGAACTGATGAATGGATAAATAAAATGTGGTATATAGTATTTTATATATATAAAATATTATTCTGCTTAAAAAAGGAAGGAAATCCTGTTATTTGCAATAACAGGATGCACCTGCAGGATATTATCTTAAGTGAAATAAGCCAGGTGCAGAGAGACAGATACTGCAGGGTCTCACTTATATGTGGAATATAAAAAGTTGAACTCATAGCAGTAGAGAGTAGAATGGTGGTTACCAGGGGCCAGAAGTGGGGGTTAGGAAAATGTTGGCCAAAGGGTACAAAATTTCAATGAGATAGGAGGAAGAAGTTTGAGAGATCTATTGCAGAAAATGTTGACTATAGTTAATAACAACATATTGTATCCTTAACAGTTGCTAAGACAGCAAATTTTAAATTATCTCACCACTCAGAAATGTATGTGATATAATGTATTAATATATGTTAAATAGCATGATTAGCCATTCCACAATGTATACATATTTCAAAACATCATGTTGTACATGATAAATATACAGATGCTCCTTGACTTATGATGGGGTTATATCCTGATAAACCTATCATATTTTGAAACTATTGTTAAGTTGAAGATACATTTAATATACCTAACCTAGTGAACATCACAGCTTAGCGTAGTTTACCTTAAAAGAGCTCAGAACACTTACATTGACCTATAGTTGGGCAAAATCATCTAACACCAAGCCTATATTACAATAAAGTGTTGAATATCTTACATAATTTATTGAATGCCATATTGAGAGTGAAAAACAGAACAGTTGATGGGTACTCAGCATGGTTTCTACTGAAAGCATATTGCTTTCACTCCATTGTAATGTCAAAAAATTGTATATTGAACCATCATAAGTCAGGAACAATCTGTATACAATCTTTGCTAATTAAAAATTAATTTAAAAATGATACTGTTATTTTAAAATATCAGTTTTCAATTTTTATTGGTAGTATAGAGAGTTGATTTTTAAATTTACTTTTTAATTATGACTTTTCCAAACATAATAATTTTTTCTAGCACTACACAGATGGCCACTCATTTGCCCATGTGCAGAACTAATTCTTGCCACAAAAAAGTAAGAGCAACACTGAAATAGAAGTGACAAACTTGTTTTAGTGGCTTCTATCAGTTGCTACAGCCCACTACTGACCTGTCTTATACTTATATAGGTCTGCTATCTAGGTCTTTCATGGACCAGCCCCTGTGTACCTCATATGTGACCAGAATTAAGATCTTTTTAATATAACTGTCAGCTTACCAGACAAAGAGAAATGAACTTCAAAAAGCAGCAGGCTCTAAAACAGCAAAATAAATGTATTTGTACCCAGAAAAGAAATGTACTACACATCTTTGCAGTCAGATTGGATATAATACTATCGTTTGGAGAGGAGGGGGCATCTTTATACACAACGGATAACAAGGTATAAAATTTCTGCTCATCATTAGAAAAAAATGTGTTTTTGTGTATAGACATGTATACATGTGTATATCCTTCAACAAACTCTAAATAATGGAAATTTTGGACATCAAATATCTAGAAGTGGCATAAAATCTGTTGAATGTGGGAGAAAGTGAGAGAGTTTTGAGTATATATTTTATATTTTGAATCCCAAAGAATTTAGTTTGTTTTTCCCCCAGAGAAACCTAGGGATAACAGCCATGCATTGGGGTTTTCCTTGTAGCCATACAATATATCCAGCTGGTTCTGGGTTAATTTATGTACACTAGAAACCAAACATGGTCACATGTTCTCAAACTTCCTTGAGTTCAGAGTCCATGTAAACACCAGCTATGTAAACAGAAGGCTCAGCCACAATGGCACTTGTGGACTCATATCCTCGGAGGGTCAGTGTTAGCAAAACTCTATAATTTTAGCTTTTAAAGACCCAAGCCATCAATTTTGTAATCTTTCATAATGTCTTACCAAAATTTCTTAACACAGGGAGGGGAAAAAGATAGAAAACAGTTTCCTACTTCATTCCCAGGTTTCAAAGCATATTTTTGGTGTGATCCACAAACCTCTGAAGGCACCACAGAAGCCACTTAGTGCCATCCCAGAAAATTACTGGGAGAATTCTGCTGTGGGAATTCATTGTCTCTGATAAGAAACTTGTTTTTAATTAGTAAATATTTTGCATTGTTGGGCCCATTTTCTAGGAAACCCTTTATAGTCATATTTTCTGAGTGATTTGAATATTTCCAAACAGAAATCCGTCTTGTCTCCCTTACTTCCTTTGGGATAAGGTTGCTGAGTAATTGCAACATTTTACCGTCTCAGTGGCTTGTTATTTATAATTGGACTTAAATAGGCATGATTCATATTAAGTATTCAATAAATGCTGGGTGAACTAAATTGCATTAGGAAACAGAAACAAATATTACCAGGGAAGAGTTTATTCCTGTGAAAATTTGGTTAAGATTCTTTATCACTTTTGAACATTCTTTACCTTACAAATAATAATATAAGGAGATTAAAACATTCTTTAATATTTCTTTAATTTCTAAAGTTGTATTTTATTGGGTATTGGAAAATTGTAGGTTATATCTGTACATATTTCTGATTTGTCATTTCTTAAATCACATTTATTAAGACATAATATTTTAGGTTCTCAGATACGTTTACCTACTTTATCTTGCACAGCTCAACCTCTTATCATCTATTTATTCAAAATACATACTTCATTATTGACTAAAACAGACATGGGCACTGTTCTGATAGACCTTGTAATTTAGTTACAAAAATTCCAGTATGGTGGAATAGTTTTGACCGTTTTTGACACTGTTTGGATTTAATTTGAGTGTGGGTCTAGATAATTTGAAAATGCTTAATTAGGTATATAGGAATAGCTCCTATTTCATTCTAAAAATTTACTTTTAAATTATCACTCAAAAATTGAAGAATTACATTATTGTCATCCAGATTTCCAGCTACTTGGTACATTGCCTTGGCTAAACGGCAGACTATAAATTGTTGACTCCTCCTCTTTAAGGGAGAGTCTTATCTTAAACATTTCTAAACTTGTGTGCTTTTCTCCTTCAAAATGTGCTCACAGAATTAATTAGATATTTACATTAGGTGATATTAACCTACTAAATATTCAAGCTATATTTAGGGAAATCTGTGTTCTTTTGCTCTTCTTTCAGAAAAAGACACTTCTATATGAAAGCTAATGGGCTAACTTCATTCACTTGGAATGCTGAGGTTGAGTATGTTTTTTTGGTCATTTTACCTAATAAGGTAAACCATTCAGATGGGTCATTTAAACTAAGCTTGGAGAGTGATCCCAGATTAGGTTCATAGTGCTAGAGGACTCTCAAACCACAAGCACAGGCTTGCAATCATCAATAATATGTTATAAATCCAAGATGAAATATCATCAGGATATGTTTATCGCTCCATAATAAAAATATGTAATACTGACTTCTGAAATTGCAGTGTTTCATCATAACTATCAGCTGCCAAAGACTACACAAACTGATTCTATAAAAGGACTATAACTCAATTGCTCTTATGGTCAATTAATCATGGGTGTACATTTTTAAATATTCAATTGTCTTTTGGGAATGATGGTGAAATTTGAACACAATTTTACGAATAAATTCTGAATTTAGCTTATTCTTAATAGAAAAGCCTATTTTCAGTGATTTCTGTCTTTTGACAGTTTCTAGGACATACCAAGTTTCAATCACTATTTTATTCCAAGATCTATTTTAAACAGGCATTAATAAGGTACATATTTCTGAGAATAATAAGTATATATTTCAGAGAATTATATCCTCTGACTAGATAATCTTCTATTGATGATGAAGTTCTGCTGCAACTTCCCATGACAAGGTATCTGAAATAGCTTGGTCTCCTTTATATATGTTAATTGTCAAGATTTTGAAATAATACTTTTTGTTCTTTTGGGTAGATGCCCAGTAATGGGATTGCTGGATCAAATGGAAGCTCTATTTGTATCTCTTTAAGGTATCTCTATATTGCTTTCCACAGAGGTTGCACTAGTTTGCAG
>NW_012147952.1:3743748-3748095 GCF_000956105.1 Propithecus coquereli
GATCAGGTCCCATTTATTTATTTTGGTTGTTGCTGTGATTGCCTTTAGGGTCTTCTTCATAAATTCTTTACCTAGGCTGATGTCTAAAAGAGTCTTCCCAACATTTTCTTCCAGAATTCTTAAGGTTTTGTGCCTTGGGTTTAAGAAATTTTTGTAGTAAATGTTGTTTATCAAGTTCTGGTCTAGCGTTGTCCATCCTTTATGGTTGGGTCCATTTATAAGGTAGCAGCGTGGTCTTTAAGAATCCTTATGCCAATTTATGGAAGTTTCAATTAAGCTGTTCAGTAGCTTTCTAGAGATCTATTGTCAGAGACCTACTCTGGATAAATCAAATTACTCTTATCAATATAATTTTTAAAAGTACATTCCTTAAATATTATTTTCATTATTAGGATATAAGAATTCCTTTCCTACAACATCATAAAAGTGTACATTCCCGTAAAACTTATAATTTTGCTGCTTTTAATAATATTTTTCATGTAAAAGTGATTTTGATGAAAGTCTTTTAAAGTACAGTCTTGTATCACTAGAAGTAATAACTACTTTTCATTTATTATAAACACCAGAATTAGCATTTGAATTTTGGCAGAGAGGTACTATAATATGCTTGGCAGACAGAGTGTTTACTGCATGCCTGTGAACACAGGGTTGTTAAAAACCTTTCCAGGAAATCTATATCCTGCCCAAAGGTTTATAGTTCTTTTTCTTTTGAAATTATGATGGAGTCACCAGCCAATCAGATTAAAATAATACTTTAAAATAATGTTACTTCTAAGTAGCTAAGAATTCAGACATGCAAGAATGTTCTTGAGTATGAATTGGACTTTAATTAAAGGGTTTGGACCTAACATTTTGATCATGCACCAACTTTATAAATAATAATATTTATTGAAAATGTTCAGAACAAATTTTATGGTGGTTTATTAAATCCTTGAGGCAAATCCTCCCCAACTCACCTCCCTATGGAGAAGAGATGCCTTTAATTCAATAGGAATAACTGATTAAACTCCTTAATCTTTATAATTGCATGCTAAATACCCATTAAATCCTGTCTTTGAATAACCCAGCTCCAGTCCCTATCAAAATATGTAACTTCAAATGCTCGATAGCTAGATCTTACTATAACCTTAGCAAAGAAATATTTTTCAGATCTGATAATCTAAGAAAACTGTTAATTGTAGTTGGTTGTGATTATTTGTAAAAGACTGTTGACATAGAATGTTATAAGCCTTAAATACTTTGTTTCAATGTGGGTTAAAATGAAAAGGAGCCACAAATGACAATGGTATTTAATATAAAATATTAAAAGGGAGTAAAATTGCTATTTCAAATAACAAATCTAGCATTACTGTTTTATATAAAGGTAAAGGAGAAAATTGGAGAATATTTTCATACCAGAGTCCACAAGAACACTAGCCAGCTAGGGCAAAAATATTACTTTTTAAATAATTCCTTTGTTGTTTTAGAATTTAGTTTTATATTTACAGTTTTGTATTTTTGATGTTAAGTCTATACATGTTCTGTGTCACTCTTCTTGGCTGCCCATTCTTTGAACCCTGTCCCTGTAATAAGAAATTTCTCACCCTGTGAGCTCTTGCTTCGCTGAGGCACAAGGCCAACATGTCTTCTCAGCCTCCTTGTACTACGTGAATAGGGAGGAGCTCTGGCTGTGGTAGTCAGAGGCATCACATCTCCAGACACCCAGACAAGTGCCAGGTGGAATCCACTCTGGTGATGAGATGGTGGAGATAGCTAGGTTTAGAGGCAGCAGGGACAAAAATTCACTGATTTGTCAAAAACCCTCAGGATACTGGTCTTGGCTTTCTCTAACAGACCAGGACACTCACTTTATTAGATTCTAACTACAGCAAAAAGCAGAGTTCTTTTACAGTATGTTACTAATTATTTTTCAACAATAGGAGAAGCCGAAAGTTGACAAATGATTTAAGTTAAAAAATAAATTAAGTGCACATATCATGGTAACATTCATCAGGTGTCAGGCAGGTGGGAGTGGGAAGGAGGGGATGAGTATATATACACGTAATGGGTGCAGTGTGCACCCTCTGGGGGATGGACAGGCTTGTAGCTCTGACTCAGGTGGGGCAAAGGCAATATATGTAACCTAAACATTTGTACCCCCATAATATGCTGAAATAAAAAATAAATAAATTAAGAAAAGTAAATCAGAGTGAAATTGCAGTTGACCTAATGATTATGTTGTTCTTATGCACTTGCATCCCCTTCTCTTTCTTGGTAGAGGAAAGGATGAAGTTCCAGCTGGTATACGTGGGAGGGTGTAATACGTGGGAGTATTACCTGGTGTGAACTGTAATGGAAAATGTTGGAAAATTGCTGGCCTTTATCCCCTCTGTTATTTGTTTAAATTCTAGTTTTCCATGAAGCTCACCACATAGAAGTTTATACTTTTAGACAATATCACATTAGATCATCAGTAAATAATAGTGACCAAATAATGCTTCAACTATTATTGTCTTCCAGCTTTTACAAAAACTTACTGTATGTATTAGATGCATGATTTTTATTTTGGCATTTTTATGTTGTTCATACATTTTCATGATATAAGTACCTTGTTTTTACTCATAAAACTAAGAATACTTAAGAATAACCAGATTTGGTTTTCCCTGAGCATTTAATATAATTTTCCCTCTCTAATCAAGAAAAGTTTTAAAGTTTTTATTTTGAAATAATTAGAGATATATCAGAAGTTGCAAATAGATGTGCAGGATGGACCCATGCACTCTTGCCCTAGCCTTCCCAAAAGTTAACATTTTAGAATAGGAACTAGAATAGGGTAGGGATACTAGGAAACTGTCACTGGTATAATCCACAGAGCTTTTTCAGATTTCTCCAGCAACGCATGTACGTGTGCGTGTGTGTGTCTCTGTGTGTATTAAAGGAATATTCTTAATTTTTCAGTTTCTCCATGCCTTACTCTATTGGTTATTGTAAGGAATGCTAACTGTCGTGATCAAGAAACTCAAAAGTCTAGGAGCTTAACACAACAACCGTTATTCATCACCCACACAACAGCCAATGTGGGTATTTCCAGCTATGGGTCACCTTCTCAGTGGTCATTTGAAAACTCAGACTCCTTCCAGCTCCCAAATCCATCCTCCTTTAAGTCCTAGAGTAAGATCCCTTCAACTGGCCGATGGGGAAACAGAGAGAAGATCATACATGGGAGGCTTGTACATGTCAGGTGTTTAAGCAGTGCACATCTCTGTAGCTCACACTTTATTGGTCATGGGGCTACTATAACTGCAGGGGAACTGGGGAATCAGTCTAACTATGTGTCCAGGAGGAAAAGGAAGCAAGTGTTGGTTTCTGCTGTATTTACTCCTCAAAGTTAAGAGCCAGGTTTTATGCCTTATCATGTTTTGTTGGCAGTACTAATTACCATTTTTACTATAACTTTTTCTCTCAGTCTCCTTCCAAATTTTCTTTCTAAATTTAGTTATGATAAATTCTATATATCTGTTTTTCTGTTTTGTTATTCATTTTCTTTCAGCAAAGAAATGGAAAATGAATCAGTTCAATAAGCTCTAGAAGTCAAATAAATTATACAATATTTTAATTGCAACAGTTGATTTAGTTTTATCTTTCAAAATCTCTTCTTCTCCAATGTGTGTTTTTTTTTTTTTTTTAGTATTTCAAGTCTCACTAGGCACTTTATTTTGTACCCAACACCTCCAGGTTTTTCTTATATATTCTTTTATTCTCCATAAATAACTTTAATCAGTCAAATTAGGATCATAATTCTTCCAGGTGTATTATTTACCATTGTCATGGTGGAGCAGAGACTTAAGCTAATAGGAATGGAAATGCTAATATCAATCCACAGACACGCCAGTTGAGGTAACGGGGAGGCAGAGGATCAGGACCTCCTTGTGAAATCACCTTCACAAAGGCAATAATCATTTCCACCTGTGAGTGCTTTGTGCCTGACTCAGAACAGCTGACTAAATTGCTGCTTCCATTTCTAACTTCCCATCCCTCTTTGATTCTTTCTTCTTCCTTCTACGAAGATGAACAATTGGGGAGAAAGGCCATGAACTTTCCTGAAGGTAAAACTTGTGGTTATATTTGGGAATTTAATATTAAATTTATATACATGACATCCTAAATGCTTTTTCTTTCATTTTTAACTTTAAGATGTTTGTGATCTCAGTTTTCTATGTGACAGAACTTAGAGTGATTTCTGATGTTAAATCTCATTTAAACTAAAGAAAGCCTCTAAGGCAGGGGCCCCCGACCTATGGTGAGTTGTATAATTATTTCATTATGTATTACAATATAATAATAATAGAAATAAAGTGAACAATAAAT
>NW_012147952.1:3748545-3750247 GCF_000956105.1 Propithecus coquereli
TACTATTAAAAAAGGATGGAAGTCTCACACTACTTGACTGTTCAACATAGCAATTCAATAACCTAATTCCATTGAATTCTATGATTGTGTGAGTTCAGTTAGTGCATCTTCTGCCTTTAGACACACAGACCCCAATGGAGATGTAATTTACTTACAAATCTGCCAAAAAAGAAATTTTACAAGCCCTAATGATTGCAGCATGCTGCTATGAAGGACCGAGTTGAATCACAAGAGAGAGGCCATTTTCCGAGCTGCAATTCTCCCATGAGAGTCTTGTAATAGAGATAAGGACTTAATTTGAAAATCGCTATGCCATAGAAAGTCTTTAAATAAGCACGAAAATCAGTTCTGCTCTTTAGTATATTTTGATTCTCGAATCATTATTTCCACAGTAAAATATCAATGACTTCATAGTTTGAGGTATTATTAAGAAATTAAGGCACAAATGTAAATAGCTAGAAACCAGTGAATAGATGGAAAACGTAGCATTCCTTTTAGAAGCATTTCCAACTGAAATTTTACTTCAGTTGTGGATTTGTCAAATTTCCTAAAGGAATACTGAATAAAAACACTATGTTTAATTCTGCAAGTTTTTCCACAATAGTGTATATATGTAATTAAGGGAAAGGCTTGATGATCTATCTTTGGTGTGAGTTAACATCTTAAATATGTATGATGTAAAACCCAAATCCCTGAAGCACATCAGGCTTTCCTGTTCTTCCCCAGACACTAGCATTCCTTTCCTTCCTCCCTTTCATCCTTTTCTGGCATGACAAATATAGACATGAATATGGAAATCATCTATGGAGTTTTAAGGGACAAGCATTTCAAGCTGTTTTCTAGAGCAAAAATTTTTGCCATGCAATTTTTCTATACACTAATACTTTTTCAAGTATTTTATTAACATTTATTTAGCTTATTTTCCTTTTCATGCCGGGAAGCCTGATCTCAAGGATGCATTAAGGAAAAGTTAAGCAGTTTCCTTCCAGACATCTGATATGAATTTGCCATGAGTTAATTTCTAATTAGTAGCTTGCAAAGGGTACTATGCCATGAAACTGTCATCTGGTAAGTTGTCTATCTTGTGCTATGGAATATATGAATCTGCAAACATGAGAATTTGCATCCTGCTATTTGAAGAAAAGGCTGAAGTTGCAGAATGAATAGTGGCAGTTTATCTTCAACATCGACAATTTTTATTTTGTGAATTAACTGAGGCAAATTTTACCTTCCTGTTGTGCTTTCTCCTTGACAGTCCCAGGCCAGACTCTGCTTCCCGTGCTAGCTGTCACACGGCCAGTACTTCCAGACTGTTGCTCATTTGAGCCCGAGGAAAAAACAATTAAGAAGAGAAATCTTCTGCTATAAAAATAGCATATACTATAAAATCAAATACTAATGATTTTTGGATTTTTGCTTTTTTTTTCAATATCCCAGGCTATAATTACACTTTATTTGGGCAGCAAGTGACTCATTAGTTCTGATTCCCCTATTTAGCACATTGAGCATGTTGTCACACCAAAAGAATAAACATAAAGTAATATCTTTCCTGAAACCTAAAAATTATACCTGCTACACTCCCTCTAACAAAAAAAGGGGGTATAAAAAGAAATTCCCAGTTCCTCATAAAAGGATACATAAAACATATATTCAGGTTCCAATTATCTATGTTAATTATATATAAGGAATAGATATAACAAAA
>NW_012147952.1:3751757-3753540 GCF_000956105.1 Propithecus coquereli
AAAAAAGAAAAGAAAAGAAAAGAAAAGGACCTGGTGAAAGATTTCAAGCAGGAAAAATGCATATTCATGTTTTTATTTCACAAAGAGCACTGTGGTAGTAATGTGGAAAATGATTTTGAGGACAGCTGGAATGAAGTAGGGCCAATTAACAACCATCACCAAGGATGAGCAATGTTGGTGAGGACATCTTAAGCCATCCAATCTCTATCAAGCTGCCAGATGACTTCAATGGACTTCAGTTGTGTAAATGGCCAAGGTGGAACCAGCAGAACAACTGCCCAGCTGAGCACAGCCCACACTGCAGACCCACAGAATTATGAGAAGATAAAATGGTGGTTATTTTATGTTAGTAAATTTTGAGTGGTTTGTTATACAGCAATAAATAATTGAGACATGAGTTTAATTTCTCATTAGAAAATCTAACATGTTATACGAAAAACTTGCAAGGAAAAGACTACATGAGTATATGAATAAAAGTCAAAAATAAATTTACTTACTAAAATTCTGCATTCAATCATGATTCAAAATTCTTAGAAAATGTTAAATAGGAGAATACTTTTTTAACCTGTTAAAGAATATTCCTTTTCCAATTATCAGTCAGTTTTGTGTTTAAAGGTAAAACATTATGGACTGCTCACTAAAGCTAGGAATAAGACAAATAGGCCAACTATTCAATGTTATTGTTTAATATTTTCCCATAAGTCCTAGACAATATAATAATATTTTAATCAGAAACATGAGGCTTAAATATCAGAAAGAAATTGTGATAATTTTTAGATGTGATTGACTATGCAGCATTTTAAAGTAATCCAAAAACAATTTTTTAAATTCAGAAAAATGACTAAAATAAAAGTAAGTTGTAAAAGTATGTTTTAAGAAAGAATCAATCTAAAAATTTATAGAAAATATTCTAAATAACCACTGTAATATAAAATAAAAATGAAAATCAATGAGAGAAACCCACTTAAGAATAATCTAATCATATAACCAAGACTAATATGAAAAAAACTGAAAAATTTTCTGAAAACTAAGCTAAGAATCAATTCAAGGACTCAGTACGATAGCTACACAAAAATTGTTCATGAGAGCTACAAAGAAAATAAAATACCTAGGAATATACTGACTAAGGAGATGAAAGATCTCTACAAAGAGAACTACAGAACACTGATGAGAGAAATCATAGATAATACAAATAAAGGGAAAACATCCATGTTCAGGAATTGGTAGAATTAACATTGTTAAAATGTCCATGCTGCCCAAAGTGATTTACAATCCTAATCAAAATACCAATGTTGTATTTCACAGATCCAGAAAAAAATAATCCTAAACTTCATTTGGAATTAAAAAAAAAAAGCCCAAATAGCCGAAGCAATCTTAAGGAGAAAGAACAAATCTGAAAGCATCACATTACCTGACTTCAAATTATACTATATGGCTGTAGTAACCAAAACAGTCTGGCACTGGTATACAAGTAGAAACATAGACCAATTGAATAGAATAGAGAACCCAGAAATGAAACCATCTACCTATAACCGACTGATCTTCAACAAAGCAGACAGCAACATATACTGGGTAAAGGAAGCCCTATTCAATAAATGGTGCTGGGAAAATTGTGTAGGCACATGCAGAAGAATTGAACAGAATCCCTATCTCTCACCATATACAAAAATTAATTCAAAATGGGTAAAAGACTTAAGTGCAAGGCATGAAACCATAAGAATTCTAGAAGAAAATGTAGGAAAAACTCTTCCAGACCTCTGCCTAGGCTAAGAATTTATGACTA
>NW_012147952.1:3755270-3756114 GCF_000956105.1 Propithecus coquereli
AAGTTCAGACTATCAGAATATATTTTATAACTAGCTTGGCAGCACAACCTGACTTGAACTAATATGAGGCTATTTAGTGTCTTTATATGGGTGACGGTTTATACATTTCACTACAGAAATATTTGATTTCAAGGTACTGCATCAGACCCAATTGGACATATTATGAATCCAAAATCCCAATTTTTCTGAATTCTTAAATGCAGTTGGCACTAAAGGATTTCAGATATATAAGATGATGGGCCTCCATACATATTTCATTGAATATCAAATTCTGGAATTTACAAGCTGGGAGAGACACTGTATGCCAGTGAGTAGCACTCTTTCACCTCCTGGTGGAAGGAGGCTCAGGGCCATACCATTGACTTCATTGTAGGTTTAGGGCTCTAGCGCACATCTCATGCCAACCTTAATAACAGTATATTTTGAGTCTGATTGTTTTAAAAACAAATTTATGATCTGGGTAAAATAATGAAGCTTAAATAACTTACAGTGGTAGAAAGAAAGCCAAAAATAATTCTTAAAGCAAGTCAACCAAAATGAATTACTTCTATAGTGATAAAATACTTTGAGTTAATGGTTATAATGATTATGTCTAAAGGAACACAGTAATTATTCACACAGTATAAGATGTATTATTCATTTACTTATCCATGCAATAAACATTAAGGATCTAAGTGCCAAAAAAAAATTAAACCTATGACAGTATTTATTTTGTTTGGCATTAAGAACTTTCTGAATAAATGGGATGACTTTAAAAGGAATAGAGACGTTTGACTACAAACAAAAATTTAAAATTCTATATGTATACCAAACAAACATAATGAAGATGTTATGTTGCACAGAA
>NW_012147952.1:3756834-3765250 GCF_000956105.1 Propithecus coquereli
TGGGTACTGACCGTTCTTGTCCTTTTACTATTTCATGCTACAGGTTTAAACCCTATTAGTATAAGAGTAGAAGAAAATAAATTTAAATGATTTCTCTTCCATTCACATGGCCATATCAATTACTTTTTGTGGTCTCCTTTAGAACACAGTGTTCTGAATTGAAAACTTAAGAATGAAAGAACATACTGTGTGACATTTTGTCCAAGAGCAAATCACTACATTTAAAAGAGCATGCGTTACAACAGAAAGGGGTGGATGTGGACTGATGAGTTAGTGTCATACTTGCATTTAATTCTGTAGGCTTGTCTCTGGTGCCTCAAGCATTGCTTCACTTTTCCTCTGGCCCCTGCCAAAGCGGACCACACAAGTTCCTGAATGCAGCTCTTTCTGTTGGACCTTGAGTAAGGCCCAAATTGCAGGGTGGAAGGTCTTTAGTTTGTTTGAGGCATGAATAATTTTTCAGCCATTTCTTTCATCCTACTCAAGTTACCATGTGGAATGCCATTCTGGGTAGCTTGGAAACCATTCTATGCTTGTATCATGAAAAGACTGAGACACTTTTTGTGGGCTTTATGATGGTAGGGAGAAAATAAATGAATGTAGAGTTTGACCTAGCTATCTCATCCAACTTGACTGGGGCTTGGGGTTTCCTGAATTGTTTTCACGTCTAGGGAAATCTTGCAAATGAGTTAGTGAGGAGGAATTTTGAGGGCTACTGTTTCAGGGAAATGGATTGAGTTGTCTAGGGTATGTGGCATCCCATCTGTTTTTGCCCTCAATCTTGTATTTAAAGGGTAAACCTGACATTGTGGGGTTGTTGACAGTTAGCTATATTATTGGCTCTCATATAAGAGAGTCTCTGAGAAATTTTAGAGCCACATTTTGGTCATGAAAAATAGGATAATTATTATATTTTCCTAAGAAGAATCAACTCTTTGAGTGAGTTGTGCCCATAAGTTTTTCAATATTTTTCTAATTCCTTCTTTGCCAGTGATTAGTGCTTTAGAGGGCATTAAAACCATATACATAACAACAAAATGCAGCTTTTATCTTGTAGATCATGTAATGAAAACAGCTGCAGAAGATGCTTTAGAATCTGCCTTGCTCTTTGTGTAGCCTCAGGGAAATTATTAATATTTATCTTCTCCAAATTCATCTCCTCCCATATAAAAGAGAGATGCATCATCTACCATGTCTAACTCACAGGGTATGGTCAGAAATAAATGAGAGACTGAATATTAAAGTGCTAGAAAACAAAATATTATATGAATACAAGGTACTGTTATCAAATAATAAATGCCATTCTATGAGTGACAGACTTTTAAAGTATTTGCTGATGGAATAACCATTATGACAAAAGTTATGGGAAACACTAAAACATCATGAAATTCCCATAATCCTTGAGAGGGTGTATGTGCATAAAAATATTTACCCATTTAGCACTTTTTTTTCTGCGTGTGAATTCCACTTTTTCCCCTCTTGAATTATTTTATCTATCATTTATCTTTAAAATAAAAAAGTTATCTGAACTTTCCATCTCTTAAAAACATTTATAAGCTTTTACTTTTCTTGAGATAGTAAACCCATTGATTTAAATTCATGTTAATGCTTGAGATGATTCATGATTTTTTTACTATTATGAAAAACATAAATTTGGAAATAAAATATCTGTGTGTATATGTTATTCATGTGGGTGTATGTGTGTATACACACACGCACACACACACACAGATATGTGCAGAAGTTGCATTACCAAATATGGCAGGAAATCTAAATGACTGGTATAAAAAGTGTATGTTTCAGTCTTGGTTCATTCATTGTGGCCACAAAATACACCCAGTTTTAATGTCACTGTCTTATTCAGCCATTCCATTTTAAAGTAATTACTTTATATTCTGATTTGGCATGGCTGTTTCAGTTTCTAAATGGCTAAAGAATTAAGACTGAGACAAAGTCATAACACATAACCAAAATGTTTGTACCCCCATATTATCCTGAAATTTAAAAAAGGCTGAAATTAGTAGGAAATTTCTATTTCAATTTCTCCTATACTGGTGTCAAATGGTTTAATACAAGTTTTATAATTCTGTCTCAGTTTGTTTTATTTTTTCTTTGTGGAGAATGTTTCACAATGTTAATACTGAGACATATAATATAAAATGTATTATTCTATTAGTAGAATCTCAAAGCTAGCTATTGTACAAACTAATTTACCACATGTAACTGAGAAACACTGTGCTTCACATTTTACACATTGAGAAACCAGTGTACAGACAAGCATTAAAAGAAGCTAAAGAAGTCTAACGTTACTGACTTTACAAACTCAGAGTTGTGATCATCTGTGAAAAAATAACAACAACAACAAACCCTAATGTGCCCAGATGATGCCAAAATAGTTGGGTGATGTGGTCACAGAGGTCGTAAAAACCTGGTCAATTCAGTAAATAAAATGTGTTTAACCATCATGAATATATTTCGATCAATGCTTTGGTTCCATAAATTGCCTTTGCACCACCTGAGTCAGAACTACAAGCATGCTCATCCTGCAGACAGAGTGCACCGCACCCGTTAGGTGTCAGTTTATCCATCCCCTTCTCCTTCCTCTCACCTGCCCAACACCTGATGACTGCTACTTCCATATGTGCACATAAGTGTTGATCGATTAGTACCAATTTAATAGTGAGTACATGTATATTAAGTTATTGTTGGCAAAGACTGTGTGTTTACATCACTTCTGTATCCCTCAAACTGCATCAGACCAATGTTATGTATATTGTTCAAACATGTATGTTAAATACAAGTTAACGATATGTTAACAATATGAAGAGTTTATATCTAAGATGTCTCCTTAATCTCCAGATTTCTATTCAGATGTGCATCGTTTGACTTATGCTCAAAGGGAACAAAAAGGAGGAAGGAGCAAAGTCAAAAAGTACAGTTGCTAGCTGGGTCCACCCCTATAAAGAGCATTTCCAACTTCCAGCACCTTCTTTTTACGTCTCATTGGTCACATAAATGTAACGGAGGTTGGAAAATTTATGTTTCTAACTAGGCACATTTCTGACCTTGACAGTATAGGGAAGAATGGAGAATGTATACCAAGCAACTACCAGATTCTGACAGAAAACAAACAAACAAAAACCAAAACAAACCCTGTAGGGGAGTCTACCTGTGGAGTCCAAGGTCGATTCAAGCTCGACAGGTCCCAAATCCAGCTTCCTCTCCCCTATACCCACTTCTTTTGTGGTGGTACCATCTCTTCAATAGCCCATCCTGTCAGTCACCCACACGAGAAATACTGGAGACATCCCAGATTCCAATCTTTCACATACACTCTGAGTTAATTCATTTTATGTAGCTTCAGTTTCTATCTCTAATATCTGTTCTTCTTCACAAGTTCTATTGCCAATATCTTAGAGAGGTTTCTTTGTGTCTGGGTAGCAGTAGTTTTTTTATTGCCCTCTCAGCCTCCATATCTACTTCATCCCCACCCCCATGTTCTGGCCATCTTCCCAGTAGCTCTCAATTTCCATCTGGATTCCAGAGAAGCTGGCCCCATCTATAATTTTGGAAATGAAGTGTATGACATAAGCTAAGCAAATTAGCATATTCCATCCTCCTGGAATGCAGATAATAGTTCAAAGATGGTCATATGAGTTTAGCCAGTGTAAACACAAAATCTATACTGACTTTTTCTGCTAAGGCAATGACAGTGTTTCCTACTTGATGCTACTATAGGAACATGTAGAACTGAGAGACCATGGAAACCATCTGGTGATCATGAGGTGTGACTGCCTGTGATGAAGCCTACACCAAGAAGTGTAGAATGCACAGAGAGAGCAAAACTAGGTCCTTCAAGTCAATGTTGGGTCACTGGTTAAATCTCCTACCTGGGCCAGCTATACCTCTGGAACTCTTCAGAAAGGAAGACATTAAATTCCACTAATTGAATAAGCAAGTTTGAGTTGGGTTTTCGGTTTCATATAGCCAAAAGCATCCTATTGATTAAGTCTGGCAATTTCTTGTTTAACTGGAAGAGTAAAGTATTGTATTCAAAAGTCCCTAAAATAATAAAGGTAAGATTTTGAGATAATTGTTAGACTGGCAAATTTAAAAATAAGTAGGATAATGTACTCTAGTGATTTGCTTACCAAGGGACTGCCTCTATATGTAGGGTGACTGTTAGCCCTGATTGAACTGCAAGAGTCCCCAGTTTATGACCCTAGAGCCAACATAATTACTTATAGCTCCCCATCTCATAGTCAAGTATGCCAGTTTGGACTATAAATTATATAGCCACTGAGCTAATAAGGTATCCAAGGCTCAGATAATTGTTTAGTTTTGGTACCAATTACCAGTTGAAATACATAACAATAATCAATTTTGGACACAATAATTGAAAATGCTTTTATCTTAAAAAGTTTAAAAAGTTTTATCCTAACAAGTTTAAAGACGTGAATACAAACCTCTGAACAGTGTTCCTGGCTGCCTGAGGTGTCTCAGCGTTCACCGGTCATCACACCATTTACACTGCTGACACTTCGGCAACATGAAAGAGAAACACTTAGGATCTGAAAGGGTTACCACACCCTTGGTAAAATAGTTCAGTGGGGTTGGAAGTAACTTGTCATCTTCCTGCCAACAGAAATTACTATAGTGGTTTTTAAGTAATCCAAAATATTTTTTTAATGCCTTGAAATCTTATCTTCTGATGTGATGTTAGGTTACATCTAGTTATTTAGAGTAGACTAGAACACCCATCATCACTATGCTTTTCTTTGTTTTCCTCCTTTCTTTTTTTCTTTTTTTTTTTTTTTTACTGATTCTCTATAAAGTGATAAAGCCTTGGATTAAATTTGAAAATTATAAAGTCTTTTTAAAAAATTACTTTGCCAAAGTAAAGAGGCCGTGCACTTTAGTTGATAAAACGTTGGGATAAGAATTAGGAGACATAGGTTTAGAGGTATTTTCTATCTTACTCATTGCCATACTCCCATTGTTTAGAATAGTGATGGGAACACAGTGGGATGAGTATTTGTTGAATTAATGAATAGTGCTTGTACGCATGATTTATAATCAAAAGCTGTATAGCCTGTCTGGTGTCAATTTCCTCATCTGGAAAATGGCATTAAAAACATGTACCACATTTACCTCATAATTTTGTTAGGAGGATCAAAAAAGTTAATCGTGTGAAAAGCTAGTAAATATATAAAATTATATACAAAGGCAAGGTTTAATTATATACAAAAGAATGTAAATGTTATAAGATCTTTCAATTTCTACTCAAGAGGTATACCTAGATTTGAATCACCAAGATCACTGTTGCTTCCACATCTATTAATATTATCACAACTATTCTTTACTTCTTCCAATTTTAAAGCACATTAAAACAGATTAAATAATTCATCAGAAAAATCAGAGTATATATGGAAAAATTCCATCAATGAATACATTGAAAAACTTGTAATTATTACCATAATTCTTGAATTGAAATTCTACATATCCACAAATGTGGCAATTATTAGCAGAGTTCTATTTTTCTTTGGCACCAGAAATAGGAAATACTGATTTGTTACTGATTCCAGTATTTAATAATATCTCACAAAGAAAACTTATAAGTTATTTTAGAAAATACACTTCAGTGTACAGGAAGCACAAACATTAACAAACAAACCACCTTTCTGCTTATGTTTTTGGATCAAAACCAAATGCAAAATTTCTAATGGCAGAATATTTTACTTACAATTCCCTTTCTGGGGCCCTACATTTTAAAGGGAAATTTCAAACAAAAATAATATGTTTATAGAACCAGAACTCATGTTACATTGAATAAAAATTATTGTTGGCAGTCTAGCTTTGCGAAATTTCAGCAGCCTTTTAGACGAATGCCAGCTTCTCACACAGTGTCTTACTGTGGTTACCTTTTACTCTATACCTAACCACCCTGTTGTAGCCATTCAAACTTCTTTGCTAGCAAATGTTCTTTAGGAATTAATTTAGCAACAGGCAAAGACTTTCTCTAGACCACCCAGGTTCCAGTCAAAACACTATAGGCAATCGGGTAATTTTCCTTACTCTAGAAAAATGAATAACCCATAGGACTAAGCTGGGCAGGGGCCACAGAGCAGCTGAGACATGTGGAATTTCAGTGAATCAAAGAGAGAGAGAGAGAGAGAGAGAGAGAGAGAGAGAGAGAGAGAGAGCGAGCAAAGAATTCCCAAGGGAATGAAGCATCTAGGGAAAGGCTTGGGGCAATATATCTTTGCTGCATCCACTGTCCCAAGCCCTTGGCTATAAACAGTAGAGAGAAAGGGAAAATAAAAGAAGACATAAAGTAAGAGAGGTTTAGTGATTGTAAGAGCTTGAATAGAAACAGAAATAAACCCCCATCTGTAGAAAGGTCAGCCATGGTGGAAACATAAAGACATTTTTATCAAGTGCTGACGCTCCATATCAGAGTGGAAACCAACCACAATATTCTTAATAATTATAAATTTTTATCATTTTTTTGTGAGTTTGGTCCAATGATCAAGCACAGGCATAATTTTAATAAACATAATTTTATATTGCCTTAAAATAAGAGCAGTGTGTTACATGTGCCAGTACAAAGGTGGAAAGTATTAAAGCCCCACACAAATACTCCAAGGCTAAAAATGACTTTGCTCAGTCACTGGGTGATCATTTCTGTTAAGTGGGCCAGAGGCCAAACTGAGGCTGGACCCTGCATGTTGTGTTTCCAGGGGCGTCAATACCACTTTCCTGTAGCCAGAGAGACCACAGGTCCGACACCAGGAATACCACCTACAAAGGAAGCCATGGGCTCACACAGTGAGGCTGTGTAACACGAAGGGGCGAGTAGTAAATTATTTACTCATGAGAAACAGGAAGGGAGACAGGCTGTGGTGACCAAGAAGGAGAACGGGAAGAGCAGCTGGGGAGGCCTCTGAGGACCAGGTGAATGACCTGGAGGAAGGACGGGGCCAAGCAGCGTGAATACCAGGACTCGGGGAGCTTGAGCACTTAACGTTGGCTTTGTGATCTTTGTATGCGTAGACTGCTGAAACACATGGGCTCCAGGGGACTCTGGTTATTTTATTAGGCAAGAAAATGTATTGCATGAACAAAGGATAGTTCTTTTGCATTATTTGAATTTAAAATGTAATTGTTAGGTAAAAATATAGGAATTCTGTGGATCTTTACGGACTGGTTTCTGTATCAAGTTCAACTACATTTTATAGGACCAGAGTATGTAATTTTATTGGCATAAGTTTGGAGAAGGAACTAAAAAACTTGCCCATTTTGTCCCAAGAAAAGGCAAGGGCTCTGGAGAGGAATCCGTTACAGGAGGAATCTGTTATTTCCCTTAATCCCCTAATAGCAAGGTTTTGACAGGCCTGAGACATTGATCAGAACCATCTGACAGTGGTAAGTGGGTCAAGTCTTAGCGCTCTGCCCCAGTTTGCAGTGTGTCCACACAATGGAGTATGTGAGTGAGTAAGTCTGCTAGGAGCTCATTTTTAGTTTCGCTAAAAGGAATTACATATAGACATCAATGGAAGAACAGTTAGGCCTTTAATACCAGGATCTGTTCCACACAGATAGAATACTGTGGGCATTGTTTGTGATCTCTAAAGAGTAGTTATAACAAGCAGGAAAAGCTTTTTTTTTTTTCTCCCCTTTCTGTGAAGTATATCATTTATACACCACTTGATATTTTAGTTAGTTCTTCCGACTATGATTCAGGGGTTTTCTGGTGTTTTATGTAGAAATACCAGATGTTAGACTATAAGTAACTATGAAGGATTGTGGATGACTACTGAAGTGGAAAAAGAATTCTTTTCTCAGGGAAAGAAATAAGCACTTGCTCAATAAAATGAGATAATCAAAAGCAGAAACACTTTAAAACCTTAGTAGAATGGAAATAATATCATACAAGAGAAATTGTTTATTCAGTTAGCATATAAAATTCCAAGCAGTAATAGACTAACTATAATCTTTCCATATCCATGTTAGAGTTTTTGTTGAGTGGTCGCTGAACAAATTTTGGCCAAATAGAAATGGTAGATTTATTCCACTTGAGATTTTTTTTTTTAGCAGAATATGTCTGAAGTGAGGTACACATAGATTATTTTTAAAAACTTCTAATATTGAACTCTGCAGGGATGTAGGTTTTTTCCTAAGTGTATATTTTATTATATTCTTTGGACTCTCTCTGACACACATATAATTCAGTCACTCCCACTATATAAATCCACGTAACATTCTGAATCAGTAGAAAGCAGAGTAATGGAAATGTCATTGCTGCCAGTGTGCAGGGCTTTCTAATCATGTACCACCAGGTTAAATGGAGTGCTATTTACAGGTCTAAAAGTCCACAGGGAAATTCTGATTTAAGACTGACTACAGTACCTGATAC